>NC_079225.1:28572183-28822183 GCF_029633865.1 Lampris incognitus
TGTAATGACACTAGAAATCTGCAACCCATATGCAACCTACAGGTTCTCTTCCGAGCCCTCGTATTTCATTATATTCTTACAACAAATAAACCGCCAACAACAAATGGCTTTGAATTATTATTGCAGAATACGGAACACAAGGTTAACAAACAAGTCTACTGTTTAAGAGCCTCATTATAGGCACAGAGGACTTATGCAAACATTAATTTATCCACAATACCAAAAATCTCCAATCGTTGAAGATACTGAATATTGATCCTTTCCAGCTGAAGCTTGATTCAGGGTCGGTTCGATAACTCAGAGCCTTTTCAGCCATTTAGTCAACTCCCTACTGCACTGAATTAAAGCTAGAGTCATCTTTCGCATAGATTCCTTATATTCAGATGCAAAAATGCTGGGAAGGGAAGCTGAAAAGAAGATCTCAGCCATCTTTTAAAGTTGAAAAGGTTAAGAGAAATTCCGAATTTTATCCCAGAAAGTTGAATCTGTTCATCTGGACACAACGTTTATTGAGAGAAACGTTTCATCACTCATCTTAGTGACCTCTTCAGTCTCAACTGAATGCAGGTATCCCCACCCTTATAAACAATACAGTGGCATAATGACCGAAAACAAGTGGTTTCATATGCAAATTACCGTGAGCAATGGCCATGTGTACTATTCACAAAGGATTTGGGATTGTTTGCAATCACAGCATTGTAAAATGGTGACAGATGTACTCTTAGCCCCCCCCCCTCCCCAATTCAGGGATGGTCGGTCCCTCTTATTAACAAAGATGGTGTCTTTGACTCCCCATTCAACCTAGCGTTCCTCCCTATCAAGGATGTGCACATCTCATCCGCCACTCTACACCCATCTACAGGCCAGCGGCCACTCTTGCAAGGATGAGGATGATCACATCCTTGATAGGGAGGAACGCTGGTTTGAACACAGAATCACAGATTAGAGATCCTACAGAAGACGTAAGGACGCACCGCCATTGTTGTTCACCTGGAGCGGCCGGTGATCGCGCGCTGTCAGTAATTCAATGGCGCCACGACGAAGATTTGTCTCGTTTCAATCAATTGATTCAAATCTGTGTTCATTTATCACAAATGCAAAGCCTCGGAGAGTTAATCCGGCCTAATCGACAATAAAGAGTATTGTAACGATCACGGATGAATATGCTCGGTAGCCCTTGGCTAACAGATCTGACCCTTTAGTCGAGCGGTCAGCGAAGTCTCCCGCTGTACGGGTTCGCGTCCCGGCCGCGGTAGTTCCGGTGGTTGCCCCCCAAATTCGCTACAGTATTAAATAACACCCATTATTAGTAGCGACTTAGGCACCGTTTGTTCCGTAATATCAGCAAAGAAGCGATCTCAACGGAATCTTACCATTTCTTCTCAGCCCCTTGGTTTACAAATCTCAGAAATATCACTCAAATCGAGAGAATATTTTTTTTACTGTGATGCAATAGAAAAAAAGACGTCATGTGAGAGTCATGTGTCATTGCCACACAGCTCCTTTATTTACAATGATTTCAGCGAAAAATAATAAGACCAAACTCAAATTGATGGAAAATCGTCTGCTTTTGTACAACACACAGGTGTCAACGATATAAGACACTTGTTCGACGTTCCACATATCTGACATCCCATTGTCCCAGACGTCCCGACATCCCGAAAACTCTGCTGAATGTCGCGATCCAAGACTCGAGTCACTATGTCTTGCACCACCACGAACTACTGAAACAAATTGATGAGATAATAGTTTTTTCAAGTCGCAATATTTGTCTCATCTCATCTCATCTGTGGCAGCAAGCTAAGTAGGGCACTCCAGGCTTCCCTCACCGCAGCACGCCTTGGGATCTCCCAGCTCCTCCTGGGGGATCCCAAGGGCGTTCCCAGGCCTGATTGGACATGTAGTCCCTCCAGCCAGATCTGGCTTTACCGGGTCGACTCACACTCACAATATTTGTAATCAAATAAAATTTAGCAAATTTCTTTAGTCTTGTCAAATATGAAACCAAAATGTATTGGAGGAAATCGTCAGTCAGCGGGCATCTTATTCGCAATGGCGATTTCATCTGTCTTCAACACAGCTTCAATCTGCTGCCGCAAATCAGTCTCATTTTGTTGGTACTTGCGAATCCGGTCCTCAAGTCCAAGAGCTTTCCTCTTCCACCAGTAACACTCACTGCGCGCCTCAGCCAGCTTTTTCCGAGCTTGAGCACATGTTGTCTGCAACTCAGTGTGCTGGTCGTTGGAGCAAGGAAGAGCCACGGAAGAGGATGCGTTTTGTGCGTTTTGAGGATTTTCGGAGAGTGATGGAGAAGAATTCATTTGAAGGGAGCACTGGCAAATGACCGTCGTCATTTCACTCCACTTTTGCGTTTCTTAGCAGGCGGGTCTGGTCGGTCTTTAGGGGGGCGTCGTGTTGGCAAAAGAGGGAGCGGAGGATTGGGAACATTGGATATTGCGGGAGCAGCTTATGGGAGGAGGTTGCACGTTGTGATGTCAGCTGGACAGTTGTACGCGGCGGACTCGGAAGCGAAGCCAGCACAGCTGTGAGAGAATCACGAGAGAATTTAGAAAATTAGAAACAAGTTTAAGTCAAATTCCCAGACATGATTCAACATGATTTCATTTGTAAAACCGTTTGTAAAACTTCCTGGTTCAAAATGATAAAAGATCATAATAACATGAATAGCTTCTTATTAAAAAAAAAACAAAAAAAACGAGTGTAGAGAAATAAAATAGACTAACCTGTTTCGATTTCACATTTCCAAGGTTCGGGTCCGCCCTTCGCGCATTCTGTATCCACTTCTGAAATTTACCTGAAATTTACGGGTGCTACTTAAAACGTTACATTTGGCACCATGTTGTTTTCAAAAATGACGCAACGACGTCATGAAAGGTCGCCGTGTCCTTTCATGACCCCCCCTCCCCCGCGCCCAAACCCACTCTCAACTCTTAGCAATAGCACGTGCAATAGGACGAAAATAACATTTAATTAAAGATAAGATACTCACAGTTCACGTTTTTTCCACAGGATCGGGAAACCTATGGAATCGGACGATTGTACCCGTCCTCGGCTCGATGGTGTCTTTGCTGTTACTGCTGCAGTGGGTGCCATGGCAGCAATTAGCCCCTTTACGAACGACAACAGCATTTCGAAACTCATTATGACCGACAATCCATAAAAACAGTGCGAAAACACGCAAATTTCACAATATTTAGATTTTAGCTCCCGTCGAACAGTAATGGCGGCGGTCCAGTGACGTCACGTTACGTCTTACACGTCGCGAACGTCATTGGTACTTCTGTAGGATCTCTATTCTGTGGGTTTGAATGGGGAGTCAAGGAGGCCATCTATGTGAAGAGGGAACGACCATCCCTGAAATCGAGGGGTGGAGTACATCAGCCACCATCTTACAATGCTGTGATTGCAAACATCCCAAATCCTCTGTGAACAGTACACATTGACGCTGTGGTCAGGGCAATTTGCATAAGAAACCGATCGTTGTTTTCGTTCGTTATGCAACTATATTGTTTATAAGGGTGGGGATACCTGCAGTCAGTGGAGACTGAAAAGGTCTCTAGTGATGAAACGTTTCTTTCAATAAACGTTGTGTCCAGATGAACTATTTCAGCTTTCTGTGATTTCTTTACCTGAATTATTGAGCATGCACGAAGACATTCAGAATTTTATGGACTGAGGGAACATTTTTTGAAATGTGCTGCATAAACTGAAATGTTCATTGTGGCTTGAAATCCCTTCAAAGATAAGGAGATGCTCTGCACTCAAACCTCACTGCCACTGTGTCATTTCATAGTATAAGTAGTGAAAGTGCAGAGCTGAAATGCAAGAAGAAAAGGAAAAAAAAAAGAGAAAAAAATGCACATCAATTTTCAGGGCTCGGTAGATGACAAAAGAATAGCTTGCAAAATACTTTTGGGATCCTGAATGTACTAGGCTTCATATGGCTTGATTTCATAAATTACACGGTGCTTCCAAATTAACACATCAAACATTACATATCTACACTCAGCAGCTCCAATTTGAAGGCCTTGGGAGCAGAGTTTGCTCATCTTTTCCAGCTAGGCCTTTACTTCACTCACTTTTCAAGTTCCCCCTCTTTCCCAGAATAAGTATTCTTGAGAGAAAAGTCATAAACTATTCAAGACTCGCTTTTCATTCTCTCCAAACGCCATGAACTGTGCCTCCATCTCAATCGTGGGTTATGTGTGCGCCATAGTTTCTAAGTCCAGCTTTAGTTAATACTGCACATTATGTGCTATTTCAGATATTAAGGGATTCGGCCCCTCCAGTTAACTGGCTGCAGTTTCAAATATGACATCAAGCCATCCTTTGCATAACTGTCTGACGTTGTAAATCACTGCCTTCCAGGGGAAAATCTCCTGCAATAATAATTTGCACCTAGGGGGGCAGTAGTGCACCGTAACTGAAGTGTGGAAACTGCAGGATCGGAGCATAGAGAGGCATACTGACTGGTGGATTGTGCCGCTCTGCACCCTGGGGGGGAGCTCTCCAGCCATTGCTGAAAAAGAGATGCAGAATGGTTAAGACCCAGCCTTGATATGGCCGTCAGCCGGGGTATATCTAATTGAATACTCCACGCCATTTGAAGTGCAGCGTACGGTCGGAGCAGACAGAGAGGCCTATCCGCGGTAGGAGAGCAGCCTTGGCCAAACAAACAAACAAAAGGAAAAAAAAAGAAAAAGGAAAAGATGAGTCAAAGCGTGAACATATAAGATGATCAAACGGATGTTCTCAGATCTTTGCCCTGCATCTGTCCTCTGCCGCTTTCTCTATGCATGTGTGGGTTGCTGGTCGTCTCTGCATGTGTGTGGAAGACAGACGAGTTTGTGAACCTGTCACATCACAGCCATAAGCTTCGGGTCACCAAACAAGGTGTGAGGAATGCATGGGTGGGTGGGGTTGGGGGGGGCATGGTGAGGGGTGAGGACCGTTTCGGTACCAACGTTATACCCGTGAAATATCCTAATGAACGGCTAGGTAGACAATATTAAACAATGAAGGTGACTGATCCCCGTTTGTTCACACTGGTGTAAAAATGGGGATACGACAGAGGGTTTTTGTTTTTTGGGAGTGGATTCAAGTGAGACAGACATGCTGACAGGGCCCCTGATGAGTCAATGGGATATAGTATCACGGTGGAGGTGGTCTGTGGTGGTTTCGGGATGAAACTTAACCTGCTTGGCAGAGCGCAGTGCTCAGGGGCATCAGCAGAAAATGTTACTCATAAATGGAAAAGATCAAATGGTGACATTTAGCAATATGCAGAGAAATGGTGTCATGGAGGACCTGGTCTTTCAGTTCACCCCTGGCTAAGAAGATGTGATGTTCTGTCAGCATTGTTATTTATGTCTGGTACAGGTCATGGCTGGAAAATCAAGACATATACTTTACTTTACTGTGTGTGGGGGGTCATAATCCCCCTCTACGGTCCGCTGTACATATATGAATTGGGCCAAGGACATGAACATATGTATGTTCTGAATACTTCTGGGCCTTTGCTTGTCACCATGAGACTGGACGTAACCATAACTCTTAACGTAATGTAGAGATTTCTGCCCCTAACCGTAAATGTGAATGCCTTTTTGTACATCGGTTTGGATGTTAACCTTTTAATTTACAATGCTCAGGCCCAGTACCATCCGTGATGAAATTGTTCATTCCCTCCTTTATGAAACATTAAGACAACCGGAGCGGCGTGGAATACTTAGCGTGATCTATGTGGGGCTGTTAACATTATATCCAAATGCGCATTGAAAACATCCGGGGAGGATCGGCACGAGTGGATTTCTTGCGATCAGCCAGAGTAGTGAGATGAGGGGGAAAGAAAAAAAAGGATCTTGTTAATCCTACTGATGTTGCTTTGCACACATGAACATGATACAACTGAATGAAGTTGCTGCAGTGTACGTAAACGATCAAACATAGGAGTGAAACGCTGCAAAGTTTCCTGCCACCCACCGTCCTTATTAGTAGTTGCTAATTCTTTCCACTGTCTCCAGTTGTGAAATGTCTGTGGCCTTGCCATTCAGTTGTCACGGTCTGCTACTGCCGGGCTTCACAGGCTTTCTATTCACATGTCAATGCGAGCACTTATAGTCCGGCAGAGAAAATGAACTGTCACACGTGTTTAATGGTTAAAAGTGACTGCTTGTTTCCGTGACAACGCTTCTACCAATCAGGGTGGGGAGATTACTCTGGAAGTTTGGCATCGGAGCCAGGTGAAAGTATCGTTTCCTGAACATTTGTCTTTCTTTTTTTTTCACATTTTGAATTTTAAGAAGAGGTAATTGTGTCGAGGACGGTGCACCAGGTCTGTGTGACAAAGGGATACTGAGTGAACATGTGGCAGATGAAGTTTTGTCAATGCAGTGTTGAGAGGGGACTCAAGGGGAACAGTTTAGAGACAGAAGCTCGGATACAGTACAACTCCAACCCGACCATCACCATTATGGTTGTAGCTATTACGCAGCATCTTTATGGACCGGCCTCGCATGTCAGGAGATGGCTGCCATCAGAGCAGAGATGGCCACTTTCCTCGAGAGAGAGATGGGGGGGAGAACATAGCTGCTAATTTTGGACCGCAAACTGCGGCCCTTGAGTCATCCAACTTTTATAGTCCCTCTCTGTTGTCGAATTCAGAAAGATGGCTGCCACAACAGAAGGGCCTCCTTTCTCAGATTGCATGAGCACAATGGACAAGACGAGCAATTTCATAAATCAAATGACCCCTTGACCATATGATTGAAATAATCTGTGACTGATGCAGATGGTGAGCACTCAAAGCTGTATTTGAAATGCAAATCTGCCAGCACCGGTCGTGGAACTGTTGACCCCTCTTTTACCGTCTCTCTATGACCTACCTTTCTGACCCTCCACCACTCACTGCAGATGATTTTTTTTTTCAGTGCAAGAGCTTTCCCTTCAAGGACACCTATATCAAGATGATGGCTTTCCAAGAGGCTGCCTCGACAGAGGACTCCTCAGCCTTTCAAAGCCGCAATTTTAATAACAATGATGTGTTCCTGCCAGGAAACGGCGCCTTTAATGGAGGGTTATGTAAATCCTCCGCATCTATTATTCCGGGAATCGACGATACGCGGCCTATGCATTTTGTTATCCCTTGAAATCACTTTGTGTTCTTGTGGTGATTTTGCACTGCTTCAGGCATCCAAAGAGGCAGCGTACGAATATTGAAAATAGTTAGTGCCAAGAGTGCCGGATTAAGATGACGGCCAGAAGAAGGAGAGTAAAGTGCATTGTTGTTTGGTGTTGAGATATGTCTGTCCCTGCGGATTCAGCCTTTGTTTGCCTGCGGCAGCAAGACCTGCCCACTCTCAGCCATGTGCGCTTCTGCGGTGGGATAGAGAGGCCTCGTTCTAGGCCTGTCGATTTCCGACTGTCCACCCACTGAAGAATCGGATGCCAGTTAAGATGACGCAGGGTCCGCATATTTAATAAGCCACAAGGTATCAGCAGACCGGGCTGTGGTGCGCGTAATTGAGAGTGATAGTTATCAGCGAGGGCCAGGTCCCCATTGATTAGGTGTGTGTATAAACAGATGGAGAGATCAATGGAGACCATTCAACAGAAATTATAAGCATTTTGATGGGCGCTGATGGACGACGCTGACGTTTAAGAGGAGTTATGGATTCAAATCAGGGCTCTGTGTTGGCCATGGATAGATAGAGTCACTGCCACCGCCAAAAATGACTTTTCATAATATTGCCAGTCTTACAGCTTTCACAACTGCTCTGGCTACATCTGCTATTTACGCTTCCAGGAATTCTTCCAGGAATTCTTCCATATCGTTTCCAAAATAATCACTCCTTATTTTACTACTAATGCTACTACTAGTATGTCAATGCTTCTGCTAAGGCTGCAACTAATTTCTGTATGGCTATTATGACAGTAATCTCCCCCCCCCCCCCCACTTTTTCTCCCCAGTTGTATCCGGCCAATTACCCCACTCTTCCGCGCTGTACTGGTCGCTGCTCCACCCCCTCTACCAATCCGGGGGGTGGCTGCAGACTACCACATGCCTCCTCCGACACATGTGGAGTTGCCAGCCACTTCTTTTCACCTGACAGTGACAAGTTTCACCAGAGGGACGTAGCGAGTGGGAGGATCACGCCATTCCCCCCAGCCCCCCCCCGAACAGGCACCCTGACCAACCAGAGGAGGTACTAATGCAGCGACCAGGACACATAACAACATCCGGCTTCCCACCCGCAGACACAGCCAATTGTGTCTGTAGGGACGCCCGACCAAACCAGAGGCAACACGGGGATTCGAACTGGGATCCCTGTGTTGGTAGGCAATGGAACAAACTGCTACGCTACCTATACATAAACAATCTCTGTGGGCCCCTTCCCTCTTTTGTCTCTCACACATCACTTTTTTGAGTTCTAGCATACTGTATATCATTTACAATCACAGTACGGTAATCTATTTTAACCTAACTTAACCTAACTTAACTAGCCTGCAGTGATTGAAAAAATGTATAGTATCACTTCAAACTTTGATGCATCTTAGGGTACTGATGCTGACACCCATGATGCTTATTCCACAGTAAATGCCCATTGATGGGATTTCTTGTTTGCGAAGTCATTGATTAGCTCTTTAATGTCCAATTGTTTTGCTAATCGGCTTTCAACTGAGAGTAGTGCCAGGCTGTTCAGCCTCTCCTGGGACATCGTTGATCTGCGGTAGTTTTTAACTAGTTTTAACTTGTTGAAAGCCCGTTCACCCCCAGCAGCAGTCACAGGCAGTGTGCAGAAAATCCTGAGTGCTATACAAGTTTCTCCAAAAATACTCTGCAGCTGCATCTTATATAGATGGCATTAAGGAGCTCAAGAGGGGACAGGGTATGAGAAAACGTGACGCCATATATTGTGCTCAGGTGCAGCATTTCATTTTCAAATTCAGCTGTGAGATCATTTTCGTATGTTCTCGACAGTGCCTGGCATGTTGTCTTTATCTGCTCTTCAGTCATCTGTGTCAGCTTCAGAATAGGTGCAAAATGTTTCACATATACAGGGGGGCTGTATATGTGAAGCGTTTCTGTTTCTGTTTAAACTGAGGGCCATGTGTTTCATGTTAAGCTAGGTAATGTTCATAGATATAATTTCATATGACATTGTAGCTATGATACTGATAAATGTATGATACTGCGTGTGCTGCAGTACTAGCTAGCTAGCTAACTCCTACAGTGTTCAAGTAGGGGTTAAGCCTAGCTGTGGTAGTAGGAGTTTGCTAGCCACCTTTCTTTTAAAAGCTCCTAGCTAACCTTTCTTTTGGAAGAAATTACTCAACAGTTGTTTTCCCTCATTTTACCTTCTCTCCCTTTCCTTTTTTGGAACCCAGATTTTGCTTTCTTTGAGAAAGACATGACCCTGTGCTTGTACTTGTATCAGTAGTCACTCGTGACAGGACTAGATGAGCTGCATTCAGAGATGCTCATGAGGGGCGGACGAAACCATTTTACACCTTTTGTAAGGGGTGAGAGGGGCCTCAGAGAACCTCCACTATTTTCGTTCAGTCCCTCAACCGATGTTGAGCCAATTTTAACTGAAGTTATGACTCTAATTAGTTAGAAATAAAAATTTGCAAACCAAAACAAACTTTTAATTCCAGGCTTCCTGAGGGCCCCCCTCCCTTCTGGGCCCTGTTAGGTCCTTCCCCTTTCCCCCCCACTACGACGCCGCTGGCTCCACTACTATGTCTGTTCTAGTATTTCTACAACCAGTCCCACTCCCAGTAAGGAAATACAGCATTTGAACCATTCTATGTGTCTATCCGGTCCCTGAAGAGATAGGAGGCAATTCTCCATGATTTTACTGTCCTAAGTGAATTTTAATGGGAAGAATAAAGTTCTGATAATTTCTTGGCCCACTCATCTCACCACCAACAGATAGATTACTTTATTAGCCAATTTACATTTAAATAGCTATTAGACATTTACAGTTTATTGTTAAGAGTAACCTATGAGCGTCATGTCATCATCATCATCTCTCTCCTGAACATATTTCTCTAGATCATTAAACATAGATTTTAGGGCAGTGCTTGATCACCCCTCCCGATGTTATTGAAAAAAAAAGAAAGAAAAAAGATTGCAGGTATGGCTGGGTGAATAGTTGCAGGAGTCGAGTTTAAAGTGACTGACTCATCTGTTGGCTCTTAACATTCAATGTCACAATGGGAAAGGAGAGTTTTGGGCGGATGGCAGTGAAACGGAATAAGGTTGGTGACAGTCACTGGATGAGGGTGGGGGTGGGTGGAGGGTGTTGAGGTGGTGGGTTAGGGCGGCGATGACGGCGAGCGAGGTGAGGCAGGCTGGACCCGGTGCACTGCACGATAAGGTTTCTGCATGGCTGTGGACAGCAATGGGGGTGGTGGAGATTGCAGGAGAGTGCTTATCTGCCCATGTCAGGGTCTATCAGCATCTGTCATGTTTACTCCTCAGGTGTGCTGGCTGCTGGATGACCGCTCTGCCAGGGCTCCTTCATATCAGCCAGCTGAGAGCTAACTGGGAACACAAACAGAAACCCACCCACTGCACCCTGTTCAACCTCACCTCCTCTACCGGACACCTTGTCTTCTTCTCTCTCCCTCTCTAGCACTCTCTCTCCCTCTTTCGACCACTTCAACCTGCGTTGGCCTTGCACAACCTACTGTGTCATTCTTCTTCATCATGCTTTGCATTTCATAATGCCACCTACCACCACTCTTCCCACCAAGCTTGGAGTGTATGCAGATAATCATAGCCTACAAATACATATCAATCGACTCCACTGAGGAAAAAAAAAAGAAAAACTTTTGGTCAATCCACTGCACCATTATCTGATAAATTGCTATCATAGATTCAGTCCATTTCCTTTGGTTGAAGTTGATAACTGCCTCTCTCGAATGACATGAATGACACTCTGTGAAAATGTAATTCATCCTGGGTGTTTCCAAGCAGAGTGCAAGACAAACGTGTGTGAAACACAAGGAGGGAAGGAGAAAGTGTCAGAGAGGGACAAAGAGAGAGATTTGAAAGAGATTGTCAAAATGTCGCAGGTGCAAATGTCAGGAGTGGAGAGGTGGAGAGGAGTCAAACTGAGCAAGAGCAGGAGGCTGAAGCTGTAATTAGTGTCTGTGAATCACTCCGAATGGCCCTTGTGTGATGTCACCAACCTCTGGATCCACTATTGAGGACAGGTGTTACTGGGGTTACTGGCACATCCTGCACTATGGCCTTTATGAGGAACATGTACTCTGCTGTTTTTACAGCCATGCAGCCTCTCGTCTCCAGGCATCAACTCCGGCTCTGCCAGCTGTAATGACCTCATCATTATTTTTGGGGTCACACTGATGCCTACTACGACTGGCTGCTAATGTGTGTCCGCATGTGTGTCTGTCTGTCTGTCTGTCTGCGTTTGTGCGTCTGCAGTTGAATATTTTGCTAGTCTGCGTGCACATGTGACCGTGCCACCTTGCGCCGTGTGCATCTCTTATCTCTGACAAAGCATACGAGCAGGCAGCAGCTGCTACATGACTGACAGTGGAGTCAGAACTGCCATAGCAAATGCAGCCTGCCGGACCATCTTGCCAACAAATCAGCGTAACGTTGACACAGCTCAGAGTAACATATAAGTAGAGCCCTCTGTGTGTCCATTTTCTGTGAGACAGACCGGCAGGATTCGTGTCACGCTGTTCGCTCCTCCGTGTGGTTTCGCAGGGTGACTGACAGCGAGCCACGGTGTCAGGGTGTGCTCGGGAATCCCAAACACCCACTTGATCTCATGAACCTGCATAACAAATGGTTCCCGACAGAGCCACAGACATGGGCAGTGCCGTATGAGATGGAAAGGTTGAGAAATTAGGACAGCTCACGCAGAATATTGAACACGAAATACCCTGAAGTACGCCGCGGGTCAAAACTCATGAAATTGACATGAGGTTTGGAACCACTGGAACCGGGGTAAATCTGAACTGTAATCTGCAATCATTCTTTTTTTGTAGGAGTTTAATGATATGTTCTGTCACTAAAAGAGCTTGGCATGAATTTGGGGGATTGTTTCTGCATATGTCCCACATATCTGAGGGACACCGTGCATCAGGAGGTGCTGATGCAAGAAACATGCAGAACCAATGGTGCAGTGTTTCTGCATGATATGTGTTGCTCAGGTAATATGAACAAAAATACTACCCACCATTTGATGGTGAAAATATCCAGGGTCCTGTTTTTTCAGCTCTGATGAAATTATTAAGTTCAACATCTCAACTTTTCAAATTCTCTACCTTGGAGTCTTTCACTTTTCTCTTTCTGCCTTTATGACTTTATGTCTTTATGTATTTAAATATGTCTATGAGAAATGCTGTTGCTGGTCTTGTAAAAGAATTTATTTAGTTTTTAAGAAACTCTGTTCTTCCATCGTTTACATACCAAGCCTTCTGAAAAGACTTTCATGTACCACCTGTTTGTCTTCCAAATGTCCCTTCCCCATGAGCATTTGTCTCCGATTCTTTACTGCATATTTGATATTTATGACCCTTTGTATCCCAACTACCTTTCGTTCTCTCGCTCTATAATCTTGTAAGAAACCTTCAACTTTAAGAGAAGCATCAATTCTCTTCCGCATGTATGTGTTTTTCAACTGAATGATTAACAGTGTTTTCTTTATAATTTGATCTATCTTTATTGTATTGTTTTTTTTTATAAATAAATTTACTTCTTTGCAAAGTCGTGTTATTTGGTCTGTGATGGCCTGGTGGCCTGTCCAGGGTGTCTCCCCGCCTGCCGCCCAATGACTGCTGGGATAGGCTCCAGCAACCCCGCAACCCTGAGAGCAGGATAAGCGGTTTGGATAATGGATGGATGTTATTTGGTGTAATTTCAATGAAAATAATTGGCGTCGGCAGGATTTGAAGATCCGGTACTTTTTCCATCACTACGGAGAAAAAGGTTTAATTGAGTCGGCTCGTTGTACAGAAGGTAAGGCATTATCCTTCCCCTTCTTCTCTGTTTTTGTTTGGATGGAGTTTGGGTGATCCGTTGAAACGATGGTTAGATTTTAAGGCTGTTACTGCTTCAGTGCATGGAGCATACACTGATCAAGCAACTGAGAGAAAAAAGAACAAGGAAATCAGGTATACCTGTGATATATATGTAGGCCTATGTAGATTGCCCAAGGACGTAACTAATTGAAGTTACAAGTGGTTGAATTGATGACCAGGTTCTGGTGCTGGACACCAGAGATTCTGGGTTTCAGTCCCACTGAGGAATGAAGTATCTAGGGCAGGGTGCCCTGGTAACCCAATGGTTACGATGCATGCCACATAAGTGCAACGTCTCTGGTTCAGTTTCCAGGCAGTGACCTTTGTTGCATGTCGTACCCATCTTTCTCTCCCCTTGTTTCCTGTCCTCTATCCAATAAAGGCAAAAATGCAACAACAAAAAACCCCCCAAAAAAGACATAAAGAATCCGGGGCAGGCATTGGGCTGGGAATGTGAGTCGTCGATCTCACAGGTTGGGGGAATTTTATTCCCACCAAGGTCATTTGACTGTTCATCAATGAGCAGCAAAAACCTTGTAAAGCTCTGTGGAAGAAAAGGGCTATATAAAATACAGCCATTTAGTCATTTCAGGGGGCCTCTGTCTGTGAGGGAAAAAAAAAAACACCACGTGGCCCCCTGGTGGCAAGGGGGGCTATTGCAGTCGCTTATAATGCATAGGCAAACACGGCTATGCCTATAACTGTTGCCTCAACAATACATCCTTTTAAAACTAATCATTCATTACTATTGGCCTCAACAGCACCAGTCAATCTGTTGGGCAGAGACTTACTGTTTAATATGAATTGTAAAAATACACTGCAGCCCAGATGGATTTTTTTCTAGGAATTCTAGATGAAAACCATTTTCAATTAACCCAAATGGTACAACAGTCAAACAGTAATACTGACTATCGGTGGAAATTAACACATCCCCCTATTCAGTCTTTTGTCTCCACAGCATTGAGTAAAATTGGACAGACTTCCCCTGTACTGCAGAAGCTAATCCCCAGCATGAAAAATCTGGCCAACCTGCATGCCAAAGCATCCAGTTGGCAAGGAAATGTTCAAGAGGATTATTTAAAGAGAATGAATCCGCATATGGGTAAGACTATACGATACCATTGTCAGATATTTTTACATATAACCTTTGCATAGCTGTTACAGTGCAACTACCCGAGACACACATCTCGTTATCTGATGAGCCAACTTCTTTTCCTCGTCACAGCAAGTTGAATCAGTTCATCTGGACACAACGTTTATTGAGAGAAACGTTTAACGTTGTCTCCTGATAAACGGATGAAGCTTTCTGCGATTTCCTTACCTGGATTATTGAGCATGCATAAAGACATTCTGTTCCTCATATTCCATTAGCAGTTTCTCTCCACTTTAACTTGCAAGAACTCGGGCCTACGACAAAATGCATGCAATCAGAAAATCATAGTGGTAGGCTAGAATTGCCCAATGGGTAGGCAGCCAATAAATTAGAGACAGGTTATGGTATTTCACTTCCTCCTTTTACAATTGAAGGAGTAATGGAAATTAATTCACCAATGCCATCTCCCAAATTTTTCCCTAATGGACCTTTAGCATTAGTTCCGACAAAATTATGGGTTACTCACTCTTCAGATGTAGGGCTAGTAAATTTTGCTACACCGCACCAATTTACATTGACGTCTTGAGACCGAGTCGTGTATTGCCAAACATAAAACAATATCCTCTAAAACCCGAGAATATTGTAGGAATAACCCCAGTTATTGATTCCTTGTTAAAGCAAGGTGTCCTTGTATGGTGCAATTCTCTAATACCTATCTTACCATTGCCAAAACCTAATAGACCAAATTATTGGCAATTTGTTCAAGATTTAGGAGCAATTAATGACTGTGTGATCCCAATAAAACCAGTAGTACCAGATCCCTCAGCTGTACTTTTATTTATCCCCTCTGACACTACACATTATACAGGGGCTGACCTGAATTCTGCTTCCTTTTCTGTATCCGTTAACCCTGGCTATCAGTATCTTTTTACATCTTCAATTTGACAAGACATGTGGTCAAGAGCGTCGCAAGCGTTCACCGAATCTTCCAACTTTGTATAGCAAAGCCTTAAAACACAATCTAAAGAATGTGCGGTTTCCTGCTGGGAGTATGTTGATCCAATACATGCAAAAATGACTCTTTATCACTCTTACGAGCTCTGGCAGAAAAAGGTCACAAAGCCTCACTTGCTAAGCTCCAGTTCTGTCAACCCCAGGTCAAATACCTTGTTCATTTTCTTTCTTTTTAGATTTTTTTCCCTCTTATTCTCCCCAGTTGTATCCAGCCAATTACCCCACTCTTCCGAGCAATCCTGGTCGTTACTCCAACCCCTCTGCTGATCCAGGGAGAGCTGCAGACTACCACATGTCTCCTCCGATACGTGTCAAGTCGCCAGCCGCTTCTTTTCACCTGACAGTGAGAAGTTTCGCCAGGAGAACGTAGCATGTGGGAAAATTATGCTATTCCCCCCAGCCCACCCCCCCCTGAACAGGTGCCCCGACTGACCAGAGGAGGTGCTAGTGCAGCGACCAGAACTCACACCTACATCTGGCTTCCCACCTGCAGACACGGCTAATTGTGTCTGTAGGGACGCCTGATCAAGCCACAGGTAACACGGGGATTCGAACTAGCGATCCCCGTGTTGGTAGGGAACGGAATAGACCGCCACGCCACCTGGATGTGCTCACCTTGCTCATTTTCGTAAAGGCTCACAAAGACTTTTATGTGATGACAGAATATGGGCACTAATTTCTGCTTCACCTCCACAGACCCAAAAAGAAATGTCTTCTTTTCTGGACGCTGCTAATTATTGCATACAGTGGATTATGGACTATGCTGCTCTGGACCATCCTCTCCAAGACACCACTGCCTCTGACGAGCCTGCTGCTATTCAGTGGATGCATGAATTGTTTAAAGCCTTACAAGCTATGAAAAATGCCTTGTTCTCAGCTCTAGCCCTGGGGTTGCCTGACTATGAACTGCCTTTCAACTTTTTTTGTTTTTTTGTTTCTGAAAACAGGGCTATGCTTCAGCAATTCTGACTCAATCACATGAAGGCTCATTGTGACCTGTTGCATATTACTCAGCTCATTTGGACAGCATTACTTGCCTCCTTGTTTGCGTGCTACTGCTGCTGCTGTTATTTATGTAGGAAAGAGCTCATCGCTCACTCTTTCATACACCATTTCTCTGTACATTCCTCACTCAATCTCAGTTCTACTCCAACAGGCAGCAACACAACATTTAACATCATCTAAGCATCCACATCCATCCATCCATTATCCAAACTGCTTATCCTGCTCCCACGATCGCAGGGATGCTGGAGCCTATCCCAGCAGTCCACATACATACATACATTATATGCTTTAGGTTGTCCGTCGTGTCCGATGATGACAATCCTGCCTCTGTCACTTGTGAGTCTTCTTATGGCTGTAAAGCCCAATCCGCGATCCACAATGTCTGCCACAGACAGAACAGGTGAAATCACTGACTGGGGGTGTAGGTGTGGTACTGGCTTCATGTCTCTTCAGGCGTCTTCTGGTCCGTCGATCACCGCGGTCCTTCTCAAGGTTTTGCACCCCTTGTTGACAGAGCTGCCGCCAGATGGAGCGTTGGGCGGCAGTGTCTTCCAGCTGGCTCGGGTTCAGGCCGCACTTCTTTATGATGGTCTTCAGCTGGTCTTTGTACCGTTTTTTCTGGCCCCCTGCCAAGCGGCGGCCAAGATGTAACTGGCCATACAGCACTTTACGCGGTAAGCGCTCCTTTGGCATCCTGATGACGTGACCGAGCCATCGAAGTTGGTGCTGGGTGACGGTAGCCTCCATGCTGACGCAGTTGGTCTTGCGGAGTATTTCAGTATGGGGCACTCGGTCACGCCAGGTTATCCTCAGGATGCATTGTAGGCATCTGATGTGGAAGGCCTCAAGCATCTTGAGGTGGTGGCTGTACAGGGTCCACGCCTCACAGCTGTAGAGGAGAGTCGTGATGACAACTGCCAAGTAGACAGATATTTTGGTGTGGAGGTTGAGGTCTTTGTTTTGAAAGACCCTTCTCCTAAGTCTGCCAAAAGAGGATGACGCTTGTTTAATCCGGTTTTGCATCTCCCTGTCGATGCTGCAGTCGTCAGAGAGAAAGCTGCCTAGGTATTTGAAGGATTCCACTGTTGTAAGTGGTTTGTCGGAGATGTTGAAGGTTGGTGAATGAGATGGAGGAGTAGATGCCCACTGGCATACTACTTCAGTCTTTGTCACATTTATAGAGAGCCCCAGCCTACCATACGCCCTTGCAGCAGCAGCAAGGGTAGCTTGTAGTGCCTCGGGTGTGTGGGCCACAACTGCACAGTCATCTGCGTACTGTAACTCAATGATGTGCTCCGATGTCATTTTTGTGACCGCTTGGAGCCTACGGATGTTAAATAGGTTTCCATCTAGTCTGAAGTCCACAATAACCCCACTGTCCATCCTGATTTCCTTGTGGAGCAGCAATGTCACACACAGGAGGAAGATGTTAAAAAGAACTGGAGCAAGGATGCACCCCTGACGTACCCCGGTGCACACCCTGAAGGGCTCAGATTCCTGGCCTCCAATGGTCACACGTGCCATCATCCCCTAGTGAAATCTTTGAAGGATGTTGACAAACTTTCGTGGACAGCCAAACTTCAGGAGGATGTTCCATAGGATGTCCCTGTTGACTGTGTCGAAAGCCTTTGACAGGTCGATGAAGGCTATGAAGAGGTTCTGATGTTGCTCCCTGCACTTCTCTTGGAGTTGCCGTGCTGTGAACACCATGTCCACAGTACTCCTATTCCTCCTAAACCCACACTGTGACTCAGGCAACAGCTCCTCTGAGATGTGTTTTACCAGCCTGTGTAACATGAGTTTGGCCAGGACTTTTCCAGCAACAGCCAGTAGTGAAATGCCACGGCTGTTGCCACAGAGGGACTTGTCTCCTTTGCCTTTATATATGGAGATGATGTTAGCATCCCTCCACTGCTGAGGGACAGTTTCGTTCTTCCATACGTGTGAGATGAACAGGAAAAGCGCACGGGTGCAGAGGTAGCCTCCCTGTTTAAAAATCTCTGCAGGGATACTGTCAGGGCCAGGGGTCTTGTTATTTTTCAGCGACCTAACTGCACAATGAACCTCTTCAAAGGTTGGTGGAAGGTCAAGGTCTTGGATGGTGGGGCGGACAGGTAGTTCATCCAAGATCGAGGGATCTGTTGGGGAGGGCTGGTTCAAAAGAGTCTCAAAATGTTCTGCCCATCTTTTTGTGATGAATTTCTGGTCCTTTATGAGGGTGGTACCATCATCAGACTTCAGGGGGGAGACAGAGCAGTTTCTTGGGCCGTAGATGGTTTTCACTGCATCATAAAAGTTGTGCATATCATTTCTATCGGCATGGGATTGTATTTCATTTGCCTTCGATATCCACCACTCATTCTGCAGGGCACGCAATTTTGACTGCACCTCTCTCCTGGATGCTTGCCATTGTTGCCGGAGTGTAGCTGATGTGGGATTGTTGAGGACAGCACTGTGTGCTTTATGCATGCCTTTGAGTATGGAAGTTATTGTGCCTGTGTTGTCATTGAACCAGTCCTGGTGTTTTCTGCTCTTGTAACCGATGGATTGGGATGCTGCCTTGTAGAGTCTGGAGCTCACGGAAGACCATTTCCTGTCAATGGAATCATCCGTGCTCAAGAGAAGCTCAATGTCTTCCAGGTTTTCAGCCAGAGAGAGGCGGAGATTGTTCTGGACCTCAGCCTTTTCTAGCCGGGTACAGTCAAGCCTCTTCTTTCCTGACCTTTGGAGACGAACAGCAGGGCGTACCTCCACCTGGAGCCTGGTCATGATGAGCCGGTGATCTGTCCAGCACTCAGCACCTCTCATTGCACGAGTGAGTAAGACGTCTTTTGTATCAGCACGTCTCACAATGATGTAGTCCAATAGGTGCCAATGTTTGGAGCGTGGGTGCATCCAGGATGTTTTGTGCTTGTTTTTTAATTGGAAGAGGGTGTTTGTGATGGTCAAGCCATGCTCAGCACAGAGGCTTAGGAGGCGCAGTCCATTTGCATTGACTTTCCCAATGCAATGCCCACCAATGACACCACTCCACACCTTGTTGTCTTTCCCCACTCTGGCATTGAAATCGCCCAGCAAAAAGATCTTGTCCTCCTTGGGTATATGACGGAGAGCCTCATCTAGTGACTGATAGAAGCGGTCCTTTACGTCATCCTCTGATGGCAGTGTTGGTGCATAGGCACCTAGGAGGGTGGCATAACGTTTCTTGGCCAGAGGGATCCTGAGCGACATGAGCCTTTCACTTATGCCAATCGGTGTTTCAGTGAGTCTTGGTAGGAGGCTGTTTTTTATTGCAAATCCCACACCATGCTGATGTTGTCCTCCTGCAGGGTATCCCTTCCAGAAGAAGGTGTAGGTGTCCTCCTTCAGGGAGCCTTCATCCAGGAACCTGGTTTCACTGAGTGCAGCAATGTCAATATTGTAGCGATTGAGTTCCGCTGCAATTAGTGCAGTCCTTCGCTGAGGTCTTTCGGCATTAACGTCCAGCAGAGTTCTTATGTTCCATGTTGCCAGTTTAAAGGGAATTATTTTCTTTTTTTTATTTCGACCGCAGAGTGGAATGTCCCGATAGGTGCGGTAGCCTATCCAGGATGTTTTGAGTGGGCAATGTTTAGGCCACCTTTTCTAGGCCCCTCCCCAGTTGGGGTGAGCAGTGTGGCTCCTAAATAGGGCTGCTCAGACACACAGGGGTCTGCCGAGAGCAGCTGCCACTCAAGCCCAGCTGCTGGCGACCATGAATAGCCCTGTGCCGCTGGCGTGCAGGGGTCTGATTAGGAGCTTCCAGTGCATTCATACCTGCTCCCGTCACCAGACACCCCATCGCTGCCAGACTTTGATCCATATTCCGGTTGCTGGTCTCACCGAGGCAGAGGTGGATACCTGCGCAAAGAGATTATTTACAGTGCCGCTGGGGGTGCGCATGTCCCAGCAGCACTTCTTCACTGTGAGAGGGTGGGATCTGGTGGCAAGGGGGGCCCAAGACGACCAGCACTCTTCCACAGCTGCAGGAGGCTGCCGGAGCTCCAGTCTGTCAGAGGACCGCCTATCGTGCGCCGCCATGCACATTGCTTTTCTCTCAGGGTGTGCTCCCCTAGCCTTTGTCGTCCTACACTTACCCACAAGGCAGTGGGACAGTGGTTGGTCAATGCCAGGGCGTATCCACTTCACATGGGCCTGCGCATTAGACCTCTGGGGACCACTGTAGCTCCGAGATCCCCTACAGTTTAGTCAGGGACCGCAAGGTACCCAGTTACCGTGTGTGGCCACGAGGAGGCACTGCAGGAATCTTGGCGGTAGAGAGGCTATGTACCGGCAGGGGAGACTTACGCACTCGGCTCCTCTTTTCACCCCCACAAAGAGGGCTAGCCGGCGGCAGTAGCTGAGAGCAGAGAGTAGCAAGCAGAAGCAGCATGCAGCATGCACTAACTACAAGCACTACTACCCCAGTATTACTGCACTGACGCATCACACACGCCCTGTGCATCACACACACACACCATACATTATATACACACACATACATTATATACACACACACACACACACACACACACACACGTATACATACATATACATACATACACACACACACACACACACAAATATATATATATATATATATACACATACATACACACACACACATATACATACACACACACATACATACATACACATATATATATACACTACCGTTCAAAAGTTTGGGATCACCCAAACAATTTTGTGTTTTCCATGAAAAGTCACACTTATTCACCACCATATGTTGTGAAATGAATAGAAAGTAGAGTCAAGACATTGACAAGGTTAGAAATAATGATTTGTATTTGAAATAAGATTTTTTTACATCAAACTTTGCTTTCGTCAAAGAATCCTCCATTTGCAGCAATTACAGCATTGCAGACCTTTGGCATTCTAGCTGTTAATTTGTTGAGGTAATCTGGAGAAATTGCACCCCACGCTTCCAGAAGTAGCTCCCACAAGTTGGATTGGTTGGATGGGCACTTCTTTGAGCAGATTGAGTTTCTGGAGCATCACATTTGTGGAGTCAATTAAACGCTCAAAATGGCCAGAAAAAGAGAACTTTCATCTGAAACTCGACAGTCTATTCTTGTTCTTAGAAATGAAGGCTATTCCATGCGAGAAATTGCTAAGAAATTGAAGATTTCCTACACCGGTGTGTACTACTCCCTTCAGAGGACAGCACAAACAGGCTCTAACAGGTACTATTTAATGAAGATGCCAGTTGGGGACCTGTGAGGCGTCTGTTTCTCAAACTAGAGACTCTAATGTACTTATCTTCTTGCTCAGTTGTGCAACGCGGCCTCCCACTTCTTTTTCTACTCTGGTTAGAGCCTGTTTGTGCTGTCCTCTGAAGGGAGTAGTACACACCGGTGTAGGAAATCTTCAATTTCTTAGCAATTTCTCGCATGGAATAGCCTTCATTTCTAAGAACAAGAATAGACTGTCGAGTTTCAGATGAAAGTTCTCTTTTTCTGGCCATTTTGAGCGTTTAATTGACCCCACAAATGTGATGCTCCAGAAACTCAATCTGCTCAAAGAAGTGCCCATCCAACCAATCCAACTTGTGGGAGCTGCTTCTGGAAGCGTGGGGTGCAATTTCTCCAGATTACCTCAACAAATTAACAGCTAGAATGCCAAAGGTCTGCAATGCTGTAATTGCTGCAAATGGAGGATTCTTTGACGAAAGCAAAGTTTGATGTAAAAAAAATCTTATTTCAAATACAAATCATTATTTCTAACCTTGTCAATGTCTTGACTCTATTTTCTATTCATTTCACAACATATGGTGGTGAATAAGTGTGACTTTTCATGGAAAACTCAAAATTGTTTGGGTGATCCCAAACTTTTGAACGGTAGTGTATATATATATATATCCATCTATTATCTTAACCGCTTATCCTGCTCTCAGGGTCACGGGGATGCTGGAGCCTATTCCAGCAGTCATTGGGCGGCAGGCAGGAGACACCCTGGGCAGGCCACCAGGCCATCACAGGGCCCACACACACACACACACTCATTCATTCCTAGGGGCAATTTAGTATGGCCAAGTCACCTGACTTACATGTCTTTGGACTGTGGGAGGAAACCGGAGCACCTGGAGGACACCCACGCAGACACGAGGAGAACATGCAAACTCCACACAGGGGACGGCTTGAACCCAGGACCTTCTTGCTTTGAGGCAACCGTGCTAACCATGGCGCCACTGTGCCACCATATACGTATATATATAGCGTGATTGTCCCACGTGCTACGTCCCCCTGGCGAAACTTCTCACTGTCAGGTGAAAAGAAGCGGCTGGCGACTCTACATGTATCATAGGAGGCATGTGGTAGTCTGCACTCCTCCCCAGATCAGCAGAGGCGGTAGACGGCTCAGAAGAGTGGGGTAATTGGCCGGATACAATTGGTGAGAAAAAAGGGAGGGAAATCCCAAAAAAAAAGTGCCATCACCATCATGTGCGAGGAAGATCTGCCCACGGTGTCTTGCCTATCATCGCACTACTTAAAGCTAAATTGTTGGAGCATTTCAGTATCTCAGAAGACTCCGCTTTAGTGACAGAGATGAAGTAGACTATGGCCAGGGAGCTTGAACAGCGATATGTGGATGTGCAGCAAGTCCTGCACAGAGCATCTGTCTTCGACTCAAGGTTCAGGAAGCTGCCATTTCTAAGTGGGGAGGAGAGAGATGCCACCTACCAGTGTCTCATACGCAGGGTTGGGAGGGTTTGTGTCCCTTGGAGGGACCAAAAGAAGTGAGCCGATGACAGGGCCTTTAATTATTGATTATTGCAAACTGTTCTCTTCTCTCACATCTTTTCTCTCTCTCTTTGAATGATGTCTTCTCCTTTCTCTTGTCCTGTGTATGTGAATGGTGTGACGTGAGTCTCCCCTGAGTGCATGTGCAGTCTGTCCTCCTCCCAGGTCTCCACGGTGACAGTGGTCACCACCTGGACACTGCTTGGCATCCCCCTCATCACATTTTCTTTTTATATATCTTATAAAGCCTTATAATTTTGTTATCCTGTTGCAATGTTATATCCTTCTCTCACTCAAACGTGGGACAAATATGTTTTGGGTTTTTTTTGTCTCCATGGTGATGGTGGTTGCATAGCTCTGATCCTGGGCTGTTTCGATGGTGTCCGGACATCCTGGCATCCTCCTCATCATATTCTTCATATATTTTATAATTCGATTATAATTCTATTATCCTCTTTCAACATTGTATTCTGTAAATTGTGTACACATAACATCCATTGCACATCTGTCAGAGGAGAGAGCCCTCCTCTGTTGCTCTTCCTGAGGTTTCTTCCTATTTTTTCTCCCCATTAAAGGGTTTTTTAGGGAGATGTCCCTCATCCGATGCGAGGGTCTAAGTACAGGATGTTGTGTTGCTGTAAAGCCCTCTGAGGCAAATTTGTAATTTGAGATATCGGGCTATACAAATAAAATTGACTTGACTACTTTATAAATGTATTCCCTTATAATTACAAATCACCTGTTGGGAAATGTATTCAGTAACTTACTCCAAGTATCACAATATTGAAATAATGTAATCTGGTTACTTTCTTTAACTTTTGGATTACCTCAATGCCCAATATGGAAAAAAACAAAAAAAACAAACAAAAGAAACGATAACAATACATGACTTTTATTTAACCTTAGAAAGGACAATGGGGACACCAAGCTTTTAAGCATCAAAACATGTAGCATAAACACAAACAGACAATGCTGTAGTAATTTAATACATTCAAGGCACAGTTTAGGGTTAGAACACAAACTAAAACAAGACTTGAACTCAAGGTGGGACAGTTCGTTTGACATGTTGGAACGGTTTGCGAAGCAACAAGCTGCAGGAAAGGCCATGCATGCACTTAATGAACGGGACACCACTGCAGCTGAAGAATTGGTTAAGCTACTCGGAACAGTGAAAAGTGCCACCAACATCATGTATGTGTGAGGATGATCCGCCCCAGTGTCTTGCCTATCACTGCACCACTTAAAGCTAAATTGTTGGAGCATTTCAGTATCTCAGAGGAAGACTCCACTTTAGTGACAGAGCCGAAGCAGACTATGGCCAGGGAGCTTGAACAGCGATATGTGGATGTGCAGCAAGTCCTGCACAGAGCACCTGCTTAAGACCCAAGGTTCAAGAAGCTGCCATTTCTAAGTGGGGAGGACAGAGATGCCATCTACCAGTATCTCATACGCAGGGTTGGGAAGGTTTATGTCCCTGGAGGGACCAAAAGAAGTCAGCTGGTGACAGGGCCTTTTCCTATCGGGCCCCGTTCTTGTGGGAATAACCTGCCTGCTGCCGTCAGACAATCAGTCTGCTGGGTCCTTTAAATCCAAACTTAAACTCATCTTTTTGCCTTAACCTACAATTAGTTGCCTTTAAGTTGAGTGCTTCACGACCTGTACTGCATGGCGGGTCGGTTTCTGTCTCAATGAATTTACCAACCACTGTTCTGCCGACGAGATCATAGAGTATAGATTATTGATTATTGCAGATTGTTCTGTTCTCTCTCTCTGAATGATGTCTTCTCCTTTCTCTTCTGTGGCTGTGAATGATGTGATGATGTGAGTCTCCTGTGCACGTGTAGTCTGTCCTCCTCCCAGGGTATCCATGGTGACGTTGGTCACCACCTTGACACTGCTTGGCATCCTCCTCATCACATTTTCTTTTTATATATCTTATAAATCCACGTAATTTTGTTATCCTGTTTAAATGTTATACCCTTCTTTCACCATGGCATCTGTCTAATGTGTTTTTTTTTTGTGTCCATGGTCCTTGCCTGTTCCGGTGGCATGCGGACACTGCTTAGAATCCTCCTCATCATATTCTTCATATATCTTATAATTCCATCACAATTCTGTTATCCTCTTTCAATGATGTATTCTGTCATTTGTATAAACACAACAGCCATTGCACGTTGTCCATCTTGGGAGAGATCCCTCCTCCTATTTTTTCTCCCTGTTAAGGTTTTTTTTTTTTGGCCACAAAAAAGATAAGGATAAGGAACAACTTCCTATATATATATATATACACACATATACATATACATATATATATATATATATATACACACATATATATACATATACACATATATACATATACACACACACATATATATATACACATATACACATATATATATATATACACACACACACACACACACACACACACACACATATATATATATATATATACACTACCGTTCAAAAGTTTGGGATCACCCAAACAATTTTGTGTTTTCCATGAAAAGTCACACTTATTCACCACCATATGTTGTGAAATGAATAGAAAATAGAGTCAAGACATTGACAAGGTTAGAAATAATGATTTGTATTTGAAATAAGATTTTTTTTACATCAAACTTTGCTTTCGTCAAAGAATCCTCCATTTACAGCAATTACAGCATTGCAGACCTTTGGCATTCTAGCTGTTAATTTGTTGAGGTAATCTGGAGAAATTGCACCCCACGCTTCCAGAAGCAGCTCCCACAAGTTGGATTGGTTGGATGGGCACTTCTTGCGTACCATACGGTCAAGCTGCTCCCACAACAGCTCAATGGGGTTCAGATCTGGTGACTGCGCTGGCCACTCCATTACCGATAGAATACCAGCTGCCTGCTTCTGCTCTAAATAGTTCTTGCACAATTTGGAGGTGTGTTTAGGGTCATTGTCCTGTTGTAGGATGAAATTGGCTCCAATCAAGCGCTGTCCACTGGGTATGGCATGGCGTTGCAAAATGGAGTGATAGCCTTCCTTATTCGGAATCCCTTTTACCCTGTACAAATCTCCCACCTTACCAGCACCAAAGCAACCCCAGACCATCACATTACCTCCACCATGCTTAACAGATGGCGTCAGGCATTCTTCCAGCATCTTTTCATTTGTTCTGCGTCTCACAAACGTTCTTCTTTGTGATCCAAACACCTCAAACTTGGATTCATCCGTCCACAACACTTTTTTCCAGTCTTCCTCTGTCCAATGTCTGTGTTCTTTTGCCCATCTTAATCTTTTTCTTTTATTGGTCAGTCTCAGATATGGCTTTTTCTTTGCCACTCTGCCCTGAAGCCCAGAATCCCGCAGCCGCCTCTTCACTGTAGATGTTGACACTGGTGTTTTGCGGGTACTATTTAATGAAGATGCCAGTTGGGGACCTGTGAGGCGTCTGTTTCTCAAACTAGAGACTCTAATGTACTTATCTTCTTGCTCAGTTGTGCAACGCGGCCTCCCACTTCTTTTTCTACTCTGGTTAGAGCCTGTTTGTGCTGTCCTCTGAAGGGAGTAGTACACACCGGTGTAGGAAATCTTCAATTTCTTAGCAATTTCTCGCATGGAATAGCCTTCATTTCTAAGAACAAGAATAGACTGTCGAGTTTCAGATGAAAGTTCTCTTTTTCTGGCCATTTTGAGCGTTTAATTGACCCCACAAATGTGATGCTCCAGAAACTCAATCTGCTCAAAGGAAGGTCAGTTTTGTAGCTTCTGTAACGAGCTAAACTGTTTTCAGATGTGTGAACATGATTGCACAAGGGTTTTCTAATCATCAATTAGCCTTCTGAGCCAATGAGCAAACACATTGTACCATTAGAACACTGGAGTGATAGTTGCTTGAAATGGGCCTCTATACACCTATGTAGATATTGCACCAAAAACCAGACATTTGCTGCTAGAATAGTCATTTACCACATTAGCAATGTATAGAGTGTATTTCTTTAAAGTTAAGACTAGTTTAAAGTTATCTTCATTGAAAAGTACAGTGCTTTTCCTTCAAAAATATGGACATTTCAATGTGATCCCAAACTTTTGAACGGTAGTGTACATACATTTTTTTTTTCAGGGGGTTGTTCCTTATCTGATGTGAGGGTCTAAGTATAGGATGTTGTCTTGCTGTAAAGCCCCCTGAGGCAAATTTGTAATTTGTGATATTGGGCTATACAAATAAAATTGACTTGACTTGACTACTTTATAAAGGTATTCCCTTGCAAATCACCTGTTGGGAAATGTATTCAGTAACTTACTCTAAGTATCACAATATTGAAATAATGTAATCTGGTTACTTTCCTTTATTTTTGGATTACCTCAATGCCATATATGAAAAGAGAAAAAACCCCAAAAGAAAACATAACAATTACATGACTTTTACTTAAGTGCAACTCCCCTTTTTCTCCCTGATTGTATCTGACCAATCACCCTGCTCTCGGAGCCATCCCGGTTGCTGTTCCACTCCCTCTCCCAATCCAGGGAGGGCTGCAGACTACCACATGCCTCCTTCGATACATGTGGAGCCGCCAGTCGTTTCTTTTCACCTGACAGTGAGGAGTTTCACCAGGGGGATGTAACGCGTGGGAGGATCATGCTATTCCTCCCAGTTGCCCCTCCCCCCTGAACAGGCGCCTCGACCGACCAGGGGAGGTGCTGCTGCAGTGACTAGGACACATACCCACATCCGGCTTCCCACCCGCAGACAGGGCTAGGGATGCCCGACCAAGCCAGAGGTAACACCGGGATTCGAACCGGTGATCCCCGTGTTGGTAGGCAACAGAAGAGACCACTATGTTACCCGAATGCCCATTTGAGTGCATTTTTTTAAGACAACAAAACAATGTAACCTTAGAAAGGACAACAGGGACACCAAGCGTAAGCATCAAAACATGTATTAAAAACACAAACAGACAATGCTGTTTTAGTTTAATATATAGATTAAAGGCACCCACGCCCACCCTCTCTTTTAGGCCTGCTACATGAAATTAAGAGTATCCACCATGTTTTTTCTTAATCAGCAAATCAGGCGTCCACCTACTGAACTGTCAAAAAGAACACCATGAAAGAATTTCAGGCACTAGGCCTCTATGGTTTCCAAATTAAAGTATAGGCTGTGTTCCACATTGTCCCACACACAAACACACTGTTTGTCCCACATTTGGTTTGTTGGCATGTGGTCACCCTACATACAAGCCAGAGTAAAAGAAGGTGCCACAGAGACACATTTGAGCAGCCCATCAGTAGGGTTGCCTCCTTTTAGCTCAGAAAAATGGATGTATGGGGCATTTGCTACCAATTTAGCAAATTCAGGGGGAAGCTGGGAATCTGCTGGATGTGAGGGGGTGATTTGGTTGCAACATTTGTCACCCCATTGATCGCTAGAGTTAATTCAGCTGATCTGGCTGGCTGATGTTCCATCCCATCCTCACAACGCCATAGCTGTTTTGTTTTTTTTTCTTTTTGTTTTGTTTTGTTTTTTGGCGGCACCGTGGCCCAGTGGTTAGCGCTGTCTCCTCACAGCAAGAAGGCCCTGGGTTCGAACCCCAGGGTTGTCCAACCTTGGGGGTCATCCCAGGTTGTCCTCGGTGTAGCGTTAGCATGTTCTCCCCATGTCTGCGGTGGGTTTCCTCCCACCATCAAAAAGACATGCATATTAGGGTTGGCACTCCTGTCTGTGCCCCTGACCAAGGCAATAGAAAGAAGAGCTGGAGCTGGTCCCCGGGTGCTGCACGGTGGCAGCCCACTGCTCCTGGCTACACAGCTAGGATGGGTTAAATGTAGAGCATAATTTCCCCACAGGGATAAATAAAGTATATTAAAAAAAAAAATCAAAATCAAAAATTATTTTCATGTAATGATGAAGGTCACAGGAATAATGGTCTACGAGGAGGCTAGGATGTCTGTCCGCCGCAGTTGACATGTAACCCGATTCTGTTTTGTGTGCGTGCATGTGTGTGTGTGTGTGCAGTATATCTCTGTCTTTTGTTTGTTTGTGTCTTTGTGTATGTCTATGGGTATTAGTTAGTAAGCAGAGGTTTTACACCTTTGCACCATGCGTGGGTTCCTGTTGTTATTGTTCTGTTTATGTCCATGTGTACTGGGTAACTATGACAGTTGTCCATATGCCCTCACATGTGTTTATTGTATCTATGAGTACATGTAGTCCCCGGGTTACGAACGCCCGACTTACGAACGCCCGTACTTACAAACGCCCATACTTACAAACTGACTTCCGTAAAGCCTATAATTGTTTCTTTCCCCCCTTTTCGCCCCCCCCCCAAAAAACAACCCCATGAATGATTTAGAATAAGGGTTAGTTTTACAAGCAGGTAAAACATAATGACATCCTGATGGCGACAGAGAAAATTCCCTTGCAGGAATATGTCCTGAAGAAGCCACAATACTTGCTGCTTTCTGCAGGATTTGATGGTTGCAAAAGAATTCAGATCTCTTTGTTTCACTCCGGTGATCTTAGAGCAGATATTAACCATGCTGTTCAGGCTGTTTCTGTCTTGTACTGTGAGGCTGTGAAACCAGAATATAAATGGAAAAAACTCAGGAGACTCTCAATAAAAGATTGATAAAAGCCACAGAGGATGATGAGACTGACAGAAAAGGAATTTATTTTGTGGAGAAGGTGAATTCTCCATTGCCCCCACTTCACAATAGCCTCAGTGTTCACATCAAATTTAAGGTGGTCATCGATGTATGATGTAACCATTTTCACACTTTCATTATGTTTCATTATGTATGATGCACTCTTTGGCTGCATCTGTAACATCTAAAATCAATAATCAGTTCCTTGGAAGTCCAAGAAGTTGTTATCGCACCAAGAAATAAAATCAGTGAGAGCATTCCCGTGGACCGATTGTGAACCGTGCAGAAGTGTCAGCAATGCAGTGTCATCAGAAAATTTGACCAAACAGCTGCCCTCCTGAGTGCCCCTGCATCCATCAGTGTACATAATAAAAAGTAAGGGTGAAAGGACTCATCGCTGTGGCGAGCCTGTGGACATAACTACAGTCTGAGAGACAGCCATTTACAGACACCTTCTGCTCTCTGCCAGTGAAGAAGTCCACGATCCATAACACAAGCTGGCGAGGAAAATTAAAATCATACAGCAACCTATCTACTAAAAGATGTAGCTGCATCGTATTGAATGCTGATGAAAAGTCAGCAAACAAACCCCTGGCATGGGCTTATGGCTTTTCTAAGTGCTTATATAGGTTACTGAGTATAAAAAGCTTTGTATCCTCCACACCTCTCCTTGCCTGGTAAGCAAATTGAAGTGGATCAAATTTTCCATCCACAGTTAACAAGACAAGGTTTTTAACAATTTTCTCTAAGATTTTCATGATTAATGATGGTGGCGTGACTGGTCTAAGATTATTATGTTGCCTAGGATTGGTGTTTGTTGGGACAGGTATCATAGTAGATTTCCAGATAGCAGGAATTTGGTTACAATCAAGTGACATATGGAAAATATGGTGGAGGACACTGCTGAGCTGGTCAGCACAGTATCACAACGTGCACCCACAAATGTGATCTGGACCAGGGGCCTTCCAGATTTTTACCCATTCTAAGACCTCTAACATATTCCTGACTGATGACAATATCATAGTCAGAAGAGAGATTCTGAGGAGAGAGATCTGTCTTGATGCATGCTCAATAATCCAGGCAAGGAAATCACAGAAAATTGAATCAGTTCATCTGGACACAATGTTTATTGGAAGAAACATTTCATCACTCATCTAAGTATTTCATCCAGACTTGACTACTGTAATGTTCTGTTCTCAGGTCTGCCACATGCTAGTACTACAAGTCTTCAGATGGTTCAGAAAGCTGCAGCTAGAATCCTAACTAAAACTAGAAAATTTGACCATATTACACCAATTCTTGCCTCCCTTCATTGGCTTCCTATCCATGTTTGATCAGACTTCCAGGTGCTTCTGCTGACTTATAAAATCCTAAATGGGCTTGCCCCAACTTGCTTGTCTGATCTCCTTAAACCGTATATTCTATCTTGAGCTCTCCGCTCTCAAAATACAGGGCCCCTGTGTGTATCCAAAGTTAAAAAGAAGTCAGCTGGTGGCAGGACCTTTTCCTATCGGGCCCCGTTCTTGTGGAATAACCTGCCTGCTGCCGTCAGACATTCAGAGTCTGTTGAGTCCTTTAAATCCAAACATGAAACTCATCTTTTTGCCTCAACAACCTGTACTGCATGGCGGGTCGGTTTCTGTCTCAATGAATTTACCAAGCACCGTTCTGCCGACGAGGTTATTGCATATAGATTATTGACTATTGCAAGTGTTCTCTTCTCTCACATGTCTTCTCTCCCTGAACGATGAGTTCTCCTTTCTCTTCTCCTGTGTATGTGTATGTGAATGGTGTGATGCGAGTCTCCCTTGGGTGCACTTGCAGTCTGTCCTCCTCCCAGGTCTCCATGGTGATGGTGGTTGTCACCTAGACACTGCTTGGCATCCTCCTCGTCACATTTTATTTTCATATATCTTATAAATACATGTCATTTTTGAAAATCCTGTTTTAATGTTATATCCTTCCCTCACTAAGATGTGGGACTAATTTTGTATTTATTTTTTTTACATGATGATGCTGGTCACGTGGCTCGGGTCCTGGGCGGTTTCGGTGCCGTCTGGACACTGCTTGGCACCCTCCTCATCATATTTCTCATATATTTTATAATTCCATTATAATTCTGTTATCGTTTTTCAACATTGTGTAAGGACCTTTTAAAATCTAAAAATCTTTGGTACTTCATTTACCAGCATGCTTGTGTCTTAAACATTTCCTGTGTGGGTGTGGTTTCCAAACATGTGGACCAATGGGGTGTGTTTGTATTTGAATTTTTGCTATCGGCCAATGATATGATGTGGAGTTGTTCTGTCCGCGAAATCGCAGGGTCGCAACGGTCAATCTCCTCGCGGGAAGGAAGGAGCTTCCAGATTCGGAGCAGGACTCCAAGGAGAGAGGTCCCATTTTTTTTATCTCTCCTGCGGCCCCGTTTGAGGGCCCGTTTCGCAGAGACTTTGTACACAGCCGTGTACTGGGCCTGCATTTGAGGACCGGAGGGTTGCGATTGGCCCACGGTCGTGTGCTTGCTGGTGGGGTTTGTTTTGGGTCTGATTGCTTCGTTTCCCACCGGAGGACCATTGTCTTCGCCGGGGTTTTCGGAACGTTGCGACCTGTGGCCATCTTGCGGGTGGAGGCCCTGCCGGGGAGCCGACAGCTAGCACAGCGCCGTCCATCCTCTGGACTGCATACAGCCTCCCGGTCGTGGGAGCATTGGGTTGTGAGTAACCTGAACAGATCACTTATACTGACACACACACACACTTTTGTCTCGTCGCCTGGGCATCGTAGGGTGTCTGCCTTGCCCTGCGCTCAGAGAACTGTTTTAATGTGCACCAACGGGCCCCAACAGAAAGCGCTGGGTATTTTTGTATTCTTTTGGTACTTTCTTTCTGTTTATTGTGAACGGTTGTCACACCTTGTGAAATTTTAATTAATGTTTAGTTGATCAACAGGTGTGGCACTCTCTTTTTTTCCCTCTCTCTCTCTCTCTCTCTCTCTCTCTCTCTCTCTCTCTCTCTCTCTCTCTCTCTCTCTCTCTCTCTCTCTCTCAGTATTATCCAATAAATCCTATTATTATTAATTATATTTCGGGTGTATTGGCAGCTCATTTACTTTTAGAGTGCTGGTAATAAGCGTGTACGGTACTTCAGTATACAGCAGGGTTACACGATCTGCCTTAACCACAGGTTTGTTTAATTCTGGGAAGATACACCATTCACTAGCCTTAGGTAAGTGTAGTATTTTCTCAGTGGAGGCACCGCGCTACTACACTGATAAATATCTTGGTTAATTATTTCTATTATCAATTATCACTATTTTTGTCATTAGTGGCACTAGCCTACTAGTGCACAGGAGGTTCGGCCAGCTCACCATTCCACCGCTGAGAACTCAGGATCCTGTTGCGCCATTGGATTTGCTTGTAACACTTTAGTAACTGGTAGCATTAGGATGTTGTCTTGTTTAAATGTGCTTGGCGTTGCCCGCCAGTGAAGAAGGGGTTACAGTTGTATTCTATGAATTGTGTAAACACAACATCCATTGCACGTTGTCCGTCTTCAGAGAGAGCCCTCCTCTGTTGCTCTCCCTGAGGTTTCTTCCCATTTTTTCTCTCTATTAAAGGGTTTTCGTTAGGGATTTCTTCCCTATCTGATGTGAGGGTCTAAGTACAGGATGTTGTGTTGCTGTAAAGCCCCTTGAGGTAAATTTGTGATATTGGGCTATACCAACAAAATTGACTCAACTAAGTGACAGGTATCCCCACCCTTAAAAACAGCACAGTTGCATAACGACTGCATAACGATGGATTTCATATGCAAATTGCTGTGACCATTAACTAGAGTTACATTGGCCATGTGTACTATTCACAGAGGATTGGGGAATAGCTGCAATCACAGCACTGTAAGATGGTGACAGATGTACTCTTAGCCCCCCAAGTTCAGGGATGCTCGCTCCCTCTTCACATAGATGGCCTCCTCGACTCCTCATTTAAAGCAGCAGCGGGGGGGGGGGGGGGGGGGGGCTAAGAGTACATCTGTTGCCATTTTACAATGCTGTGATTGCAACCATTCCCCAATCCTCTATGAATGGTACACATGGCCTTTGTAACTCTAGTTAATTGTCACGGCAATTTGCATATGAAACCGATTTGCTGGTTTGGATGCTATGCAACTGTATGGTTTATAAGGGTGGTGGGGGGGGGGGAATACCTGCAGTCAGTTGAAATTCAAGAGGTCACTTAGATGAGTGATGAAACGTTTCTCCCAATAAACGTTGTGTGCAGATGAACTGATTCAACTTTCCATGTTTTTCAAAGTAGGAATAAAAGTCCTTAAAAATATTTGGTAGATCGGTATAATTTATTTCCTCAATTTTAAGAGGTTTCCTGTCACTGTTTCTCTGAGTAAGATTTAATCCCCCCCCACGCTGGCTGCAGTTCACCACTGCTGTACTTATGTTCCGTCTCATTAGCTTTTCTTATCTCGTTCCTTTCTTATGTTTAAGGCATTTTTAAGTTCTTTGGTAAGCCATGGTTTTTTATTGGGGAAAACTGCAATGTTTCTAACGTTAGTCCACTCAGAGGGAGATGTAGGAAGAAACAGTTTGCGCCGGTTGCCAGGTCCGCTTCTAATACGCGACTCTGGGCTTCTTCTTTTCTTTTTTGAAGTGGCTTGAAAAAATCACGAGTCGCGGGTTGTGTTTTTTGGGGCTTGTTTATGGTTGCTTGATTATATGGTAGCACTTAAGGGCACATGTGGGTATCTGTCATTTCATGTGACTAGAGAGACAAGCAAGTGTGGCAAGTAGCACAAGGCCATATAACCAGGACATAACATCAGTAGAAGATAAACTTGTTTATACCCAAAAGTATGATAAGTGACATTCCATCATGTAAGTGTAACCATTATTACACAGAAAACAGTAGTAGCAGTAGTAGTAGCATGTCAAGACAACCATTAGACTGTCAAAGGGTGATGACTGAAGACATCCTAACGTCATCCTTGCATCGACAGAGAGGCTCCTGCTCCGCCAATGTGTCCTGATCAACAAGAACCCTGATTAACAGCAGGACCTTGACTGACGCAAGTAGATTGTTCACTAGATTTGTAAATGGTATAAAGACAGGGAGGCTTTTGTCTGATTTTCAGTCACTCTGCAGACCTGACTCAGACTTTGTTGATACGTCAATAAAAGTCTTATTTTGAGGGATCCTCGTCTCATTGACTTTTTTTGCAATTTCTCTGTATCACTGGCCACCACAATTATATAAATGATAAGCGACTTTATTTTTACATTCAGAGTGTATTTTCATCAGCTGCATCGCAGCCTGCGCATCGAGGCTACCCAGTAGGCAGTTGGCTCTGTGAACGTTAGACGTGGACGCATACTATCAGTGCAGTGCAACTGGCCCTCCCACAAACCCCAATGACCTACCCCCTTCCCCCCTCACCGAGGGAGAAAAAAAAATCACCCAACGCTTACCTTGCGATCGTCAATGACTGAGGCAGTTGAGAGTCAGAGATCATATTTCCACAATGCCAACAACGTGGTCCAAGTATGGAAAAAAAATATAATAAGGACTGGAAGAAGGACAGAGAACTTATTTTGCACCTTTCATATTGCGAGAGTGAGTGTAATAAGATTTCAAATGCACTTGTTGCAAATGGCAATAAAGTATCTTGAATCTTGAATGGACAAATATAAAGTCCCACTTGGCCTTCAAATCAGATATTGTTTCAAGATATATTTGGAAACAAGTAAACCTACAAATGAAAGTAAGCGTTTTTGCAAATGCACCTGCAGGAATGAGCCCCATTCTGCATTACTGCAGAACATTATTGCATTGCAACCCCCGCTATCCCAGCCCCCAATGCCACTAAATAAAAATAAATACACTACACAATACACACACACACACACACACACACACACACACACACACACACACACACACACACACACACACACACACACACATGCATACGTACCAGAAACAAAGCCAGCTTGTTCTTTGCTTTAACTGAATGTTGCATCAGGGCACGGCTGTCATGGTAAATCACAGTAACTCTCAGTTCTCCGCCTTTATGCCCCTACTAAAAGAACAGTAACTACTCAGTCTATCCATTCTTCATATCCCAAGTTGCTCACCATAGGCAGCAGCATGCACCCTCTTAACTGGATGCAAAAGCGTCCTTCTCTAGTTTTATGTTTTTTAATTATGTATATGATTCATAGTATTCATGCCCTCGCTTAGAGCTGCTACTGTGATACTTCGTGTGTATGTGTTTGCTTGCATGTTTATGTGTGTGTGTGTGACGGGGAGGGGGGGCAGAGAAAATTGCTGTTCATTAACGTGTGTGTGTGTGTGTGCATACTTGTGTGCATGTTTGTGTGTGTGTGTGTGTGTGTGCGCGTATTTAGGTGCGCTGCAGTTTGAGGAGAGCATATGGTGGGGTGGGGGTGCATAGTGTAAACAAGCCGGTGTAAAACTGCATGTGCTCTCTGGGACAAATAGAAAGGCTGGCATTCTGCTGTCATTTAATTAATTCATAAATGTCAGTGAGTATCACCAGGGTGCAATGACGAAAGGTTTGGGGGATTTAAAAGCCTTGTATGAAAAACACAAGAAATTGAAAACAACTAACCCGTTTCCTCCTATACTCCACTCTACACCTCTTTGATCACTGGAACTTGTCTCTCTCTCTCTCTCTCTCTCTCTCTCTCTCTCTCTCTCTCTCTCTCTCTCTCTCTCTCTCTCTCTCTCTCTCTCTCTCTCTCTCTCTCTCTCTCTCTCTCTCTCTCTCTCTCTCTCTCTCTCTCTCTCTCTCTCTCTCTCTCTCTCTCTCTCTCTCTCTCTCTCTCTCTCTCTCTCTCTCTCCACTCCCACCTTTCCATATCAATCACTCTTTTGTACATACTTCATCAAAGCTTCTTCATTGGAAAATAGCAACACAAAAAAACAAAAAACAACCCTTCACAGACCGACATAGTTTATATCTGACAAAGACACAAACCGAATTGGAGGGCCTTATTGGGCTCTTGAATTTATCTGCATTAGTCTGACGACCGTTGAAGCGTAAGTGAGGCGATAGGCTTGGCTTGTCTGCCCCTCACTGAATGCCATTGTGTAAAACACAACAACATAGACGGTGTGTTCCCAGGGTAAAGCGTGTATCAACAATGTAAAAGTATTTCATAGTGCCCGAACCCATTTGTGGCTTTTGAGATTCCGCTATTAAATGTTTCAGGAAGTCGACCAGGCATGATGCTCTGAGATTTTTAGTCCATTAAGGCAGAAGTGATGACCAGGATGCTGGTTGCAGCCTCTGTTGTTCATTTTAAAAGCCTGCAGGCAGTTTCTGTCACTACTTCTGTTCTTGCAGCCATCCAATTGTAGCTTGTTTTGCCACACTGGTGACATTTTCAGGATGTGTCAAAAGTCTGTTGTCAGCTCCACCAATCAGGACTAATGCATTAACATGTGAGTCAACCCATGGTCATCATGGTCAGGGCAGGAAGCTGTCAGCTGGCATATAGTATGTATATATGTATGTATACACACACATACATACATACACACACACACACACACATATATATATATACATATATATATATATATCTCAATACAGATGCAGGAAAAAAGTTTTAATACATAGCAGTACAAGCCTGTTTCATGCATCGCGCACTCATCAGCTGCTAATGTGATTCAACAAAGAGCACAAAGTTTACGTTGCCCAGCGTCACGCCCCTAATTTCTGTGGACAGCAACCAATCAGAGGAGAAAACATTTAAACTATAACAACCAATGGGGTAGGTAGTTACGATGCACCACAACCAATGGTGGGTATGTACAGGTATGTCATCTGGACCAACTGCCTTTCCACTCTTCATCCTCTTCATAGCTGCCCTCACTTCCTCCTTGCTTAACCGCCACACTTCCTGATTCACTATCCCCACATCATCCAATCTTCTCTCTCTCTCTCTCTCTCTCTCTCTCTCTCTCTCTCTCTCTCTCTCTCTCTCTCGCTCTCTCTCTCTCTCTCTCTCTCTCTCTCTCTCTCTCTCTCATTTTCTTCCTTTATCAGCCCCTCAAAATACTTCTTCCACCTTCTCAGCAAACTCTCCTCACTTGTCAGCACATTTCTATCTCTATCCTTGATCACACTAACCTGCTGTACATCCTTCCCAGCTTGGTCCCTCTGTCTAGCCCAGGGGTGTCAAACTCCAGGCCTCGAGGGCCGCAGTGTCTGCAGGTATTTGTTGCAACCATGCACTACACCACCTGATTAAACTAGTTCCTTTCCCTCCTTGATCCAGGAGGTGAGCTAATTAGTTAAATCAGGTGGTGTAGTGCACGGTTGTAACAAATACCTGCAGACACTGCAGCCCTCGAGGTCTGGAGTTTGACACCCCTGGTCTAGCCAATCGGTACAAGTCCTTTTCTCCTTCTTTAGTGTCTAACCTCCCACACAACTCATCATACGCCTTTTCCTTTGGCTTTGCCACCTCTCTTCACTTTACACTACATCTCCTTGTACTCCTGTCTACTTTCTTCATCTCTCTGACCATCCCACTTCTTCTTTGCCAACCTCTTCCTCTGTATACTTTGCTGTACTTCCTCATTCCACCACCAAGTCTCCTTGTCTTCCTTCCTCTGTCCTGATGACACACCAAGTACCTTCCTAGCTGTCTCCTCACTATTTCTGCAGTGGTTACCCAGCCATCTGGTAACTCTTCACTACCACTACCAATGTATGTGGGGGTATCTTAGTTTTTGCAACAAACCATTTTAGCACTTTAGCCTAATATATTCCCGGTCATTTGAGTTTATCTGCAATCCCCAACTCAGTGGCCCCTCGTGGCAAAGGCTATATTGCAGTTTCGGTATAAGCCTATGGGAGTTCATTGGGTAGTTCCTAGGCTCTGCTCTTTGCTGAATTTCCTTGGTGAGAAAAGCCTCTGGCCTCTCCCCACCCCTGAAGGGATGTTGAGCGAGTTCTCTTTTCAAGCAAAAACAGGGTTTAATTCGTATTTACGAAATGGGAGTCAACAGTTCACCATTGGTCATTTGAATCTGAATGCCATCAAAGTAAAATGGGCATACCACAAGGGTCAGTTCTTGAACCTTTGTTTTTTTTAGCTTATATATCAATGACATATCTGAGTGTTGCACAGGAATTGGGCTACAAATGTATGCTGATGATACTGTTTTGTTCTTGGCGGCAAAAATACCTACTATTGCTGCAGCCAAACTAACAGATTGCTTGGACAAGGTGGCACACTGGCTTGACACTTCCTGCCTAACACTGAATTGAAAAAAACAAAAACAAAACAAAACTCTCTATGTGCTTCTCAATCAGAAAGCTCCCAATCACAGACACTTTCAAAGTGAGGATAAAAGACAATGAACGAGAGACAGTACAGGAGTTTAAGTATCTTGGAATTGCTTTGGACCCTCAGCTTAGATTTGAAAAACACAAAAAAGTTAGGTGGAACTGTTAGGGCAAATTCTCAAACCTTTAAGGCCTATGTCCACCAAAGTTTTTTTTTTTTCTGAGGCTGGCCTATTTTTTGAATTGTTTGCAATGGGAATGCCACGTATTTACACTATGTTACAAACGCCAGCAGCATGACGAGGCACTGAGCGTCTAGTCTACGCTAAGCGCTGCACATTTTGCATTGTTTTTTACTGTTTGCCGAGAATTGAAAAATGTTCAACTTTGGGTAAAACACTGCGCTTGTCACTTTCACTTTTTAGCCAGACATCAAATCACAGTGGAAGAGGGGCGGACCAAGTACCACAGAGATCAACCGTCCCATCCTATGTGTATAAGTGCTGAACAATGCCAAAACGGAGGAGAAATTAATACTGCTGGTCTCTGAGTATCCAAGACTGTCCCTGATGATATCCCCAGACAACCACAATATCAATATGAAAAATAATGCTTGGAGGAATTTTTTCATTCGCCATGGGTCTATCAGGTACTCTACCTTGAGCTGACATTTTTACATTCAGTAGTCCCATTTGCTGATAACACAAACTATCTGTTAAATTAGGTACTTGCAACACATAAATTATCCATTACTTCCACGGATATTCCGTATCATAGCAACCAAAGTGTCTAAGCTGAAAAGACACTGCACCTCTAAAGTGCTATCAAGCGCTTCCAACTGGGCATTTTCAGAAGAGCGTCTAGCATTTTCAGCTGGGAAAAAAATGCTTTGGTGTACATACAGGCTTAGGCAAATCACTGCTTGCCATTTCTTGAAGCTTTAACATTAATGCATGCAATGATTTTTTTCTCATCTCTCGCACTGCATAACCTCTTGGTCCCAGGCATCAGCCTCTGCGATTAAACCACTAACGCCCCTTTATAATCAAGCTATCAAAGTTCTGACCAAGAAACCACAGAGATTTCATAATTGAAATATCCTACAGAATTATAATCCTCTCAATTTTGACAATTTCCTTAATGTCTCCACCATCTAGCTCTACCCATTTTCAACACTTTCATAACAAGATTTCACTATACTCATTAAAACCAGATACCAAATACATCAGAAAGAAACTGTAGAATTAGATACTGTAAGACTTCCTTTGCACAAACTGCATTCTAAATTTAAGGCACAACCCTCTGGAATTCCCTACCTGCCAGTTTAAAGCTGATTCAAGATTTTGAAACATTTTTCACAACAGTCAAATCTTGGTTAAAACTTGGCCAGAACTGTAATTATAACACCAACTAGTCCTTATTTGTGTTCTTGAGTTTATGCTATAAATGGTTTGTGTTTTCTTTTTATTTGTCTGTTTGTTTGTGTGTGTTGTCATGGATGGTTGTCATTTTTGTTTTATTAATATATGCTATTACAATATGTATGTATATATAAAATCCAGTGATTCAAGTAAATTCTTTATGAGACAGTACAAGCCTGTTTCATGCCACAAGCAATCTGCTGACAGCTGATGATTGCTTATGGCATAAAACAGGCTTGTACCGTCTCATAAAGAATTTACTTGAATCACTGGATTATTTTGCTCCTTATTTGTTGAGCACTTTTCCTACTGTTGAGTGTTTCTTTTATCAAAGTTATGTGCATGACGAGGCAGTAAATGGTATGTCCTTTCCCAAGTAGCTTTATTGACAGCTGATGATTGCTTATGGCATGAAAGAGGCTGGTACTGTCTCATAAAGAACTTACTTGCCTCACAGGATTTTACATATATATATGGTGTGAAAGTAGTATATATATATATATATATATATATATATATATATATATATAAGGGAGTTTTTCTGTCCCCAGGGTAGATTAAAAAAATGTTTTTTGAAAAAAAAAAAAAAACATTACTGTATTTGTCAGAGTTAGGTTTTATTAGCTATGAAAAAAAGAGTTGTGTCTCAATGATAAAATTTTAATACTTTTTCAGTATGTTGAAAATTCAAATGTGTCAGAATTTCACTGTTTTGAGCTTGTCCCCAACCCAGACATTTTAATTTCCCCTCTATAATAAAGTAATAAAAATGGTTATATTCATTAAAGCTTTACTTTGCATTTTCTCATAATAATCTAAAAAGTTATATTTCAAATTCATATTGTTTATATATGTGAAATTTTCATTTTTTTATAGTTAAATATCAGTGTCTCATACATCTGTCATTACCATCACACCAAACATTTTAGAAAGCAATAACGCTTTTTTCAAACAACAACAATGTAGTTGTCATGGAAATGAGAAGTGCCAGAGGTGTATGACCAGTCATGGCAGAAGCATGACTTTTTCATGTCCACATGTAATGTCCAAATGTAATTTGATATTTATATGTCCTGATCTGAGAGTATGTTTATTAGGCGTCATTACCAAACAAGTTACGAATTGAGTATTTTAGTTCAGAAATAAGAAATTTCACTTAAATCACATTTTTTCATTGTACACTGTATGCTAGTTAAGAAGTTAGGTTAGCAAGTCTAAGACTTAGCCAACTTTTTCTCCAAAACGTGAAAATTGTCTTTACCATCACGTGTCATTACCATCACATTTTGCTATTACAACTTTGAAAACAGCATCATAATATCAAACTTATTTTGCAGGACAATCAAAGCTATGCTAAGATATTTGTTCCAGACCACTTAATAGAGCTTTTGAAAAAAACAAAAAAAAAACAAAAAACAGATTTTAAAGACATTTATTTTTTCAAAATTTCAAAAGCCAAAAGTGCCCTAAATTGAAGAATCACCCATGTAGCCATCCATCCATCATCCGAACTGCTTATCCTGCTCTCTGGGTCGTGGGGGTGCTGCAGCCTATCCTAGCAGTCATTGGGCGGCAGGCAGGGAGAGACCCTGTACAGGCCACCAGGCCATCACAGGACCAACACACACACACATGCACATGCACACGCACACACAGGGACAATTTTTAGTACGGCCAATTCACCTGACCTGCATGTTTTTGGATTGTGGGAGGAAACCGCCCAATGACTGCTAGAATAGGCTCCAGCATCCCCGCGACCCTGAGAGCAGGACAAACAGTTCAGATAATGGATGGATGGATGGATGACTATATGCACAGATTTTAAACTGTACCATGTAATTTTAATGACTGCTTGAACTAGCAATGCTCATCAAGGGACTGGTGTTGGAAATTAGCTTCGGGCTATATACACTTGTACAGTACATGTGACATTGCTTCTGGAACTGTCAATGTGCTCTGTACTTGTCCCTTACAAATAAACAAATAAATAAAATAATGGTCTGTCAATCGAAACACAATTACCTCAATGCCCTAACCGCTTGCTAATGCCTATGCTTACATATCCCAAGAGCCCCTTTTACTAAATGATTCAGAGAGGGTAATTGTTCACATTATACATGTATGGAAACATAGAATTTAATTTAATATCTCTATCAGTGAATCATGAATAATTCATTGCAACTGGACCTAAGGGTGTTACATATAATCAGCATTAGAGTGACAACACGTAGTTTATGATTTATGAGTGTTGGGGCTTGGAGTGCATCTCTCTCTACCTCACATTTAAACACTCAAAAATGGACATAACACGTGCCATACATGTGCTTGGGCAGACCGCCCAACCTCATCTTAGAGGAGGTCACAACTTCATTACGTACCAACATCAGTGTGGGAGACTGCTCAAACAAGCTAAGACCAATTATTGAGATTAATTCGATACACCCTTTCCAACTTAATTCTATTTAGAGCATCTGCTTAGGCTCGAGGAAATGATGATGTATGAGGCGTAATTTAGCCTTGAGGCTTGAGATAGAGAGAGAAGGAGAGGGGGGGAGAGAGAGAAATCACCATGGCTGGCTGTGGCCAAATGGAATTCAGATGTATTGTGCTTATTAAGAGGCAGGGGAATGGAGGAATGTACAGGTAAGTGCTTTATCAGTGTTAATAAAAGCCATCAGAAGTCAGCCAGGAGGACCCTCTGTCATCCAAAAGGCATTCATATCATCTTTGCTTACATCTGGGGGAATACATCTTAGGGTTGCACTAGTATTTGAGTATAGACTTGATTTTGAGTCTGCATTGAAGAGCTCCGTCTTCACTCCGACTTCACAACATAATGACTCGGCCTCGGACAGTGCAGAGTCATGGTTAATTTCCGAATATCTGTTGAGCTCAAGGCTTTAATATATATAGTATATATATTTTAAATTAACATCAAACCTCCCCTGAGGAGCAATGGAAAAATGCAATGTCAAAGTTGAGACAAAATGCAGCATATTCAAGTAAACAAATCAAACAAAACGAGCAAAATAATCTGCCAGTGCAGTAAGATATTGTAGTGTTGCAGGGAAGCTCGCTAGGCAGATGGAGGAAGAATGGCGAAGAGATGGTGTTGCTGTTTGATAGCTCAACAGAGCCCAGATTTATTTCCTTGCCGCAGCAACAGCTAACCCGAGGTTGAGGTGTCCCCAGTAAAAAAAACTAAACAGAGTTGGCTAACCCGCTGGCTCTCTGTTACTTGAACTCCCTATTAGCTAACTCTCCAGTGATACTCTCAATTACCCACTATGGTGGGCACCTCCCTCCCTCACTGCAAAACAATACATATAAGAATTATACCCAGCGTTACACTACCCCCCCCCCCCCCCGTTTCTAAATCTCCTCGTCCTGAGGAGCTAAACTTCAGTCCATGGCTGGGGAATCCTATGCTGTCTACTGGGCCGGGGGGGTCAGACAAGGGGAAAGACAAGAAGGAGCAAAAACTGTTAGCTAGAAATGTCTGTGAATGTTCTCATTCATCCAGGTCATGGTTATCCAAAGGAGTTGAATCAAGTGCAACTGGACTTGGTATATATCCGTGAAGATGTTTTGCCTCTCATTCAAGAGGCTTCCTCAGTTCGTGCCTTTCTGACTAGACCAAGCTAGTCTGTTATAGGGAAGGTTTACAAGATGGTTGTGAGACCAGATATGTTATATGGTTTGGAGACAGTGACACTGACGAAAAGACTAGCTTGGTCTAGTCAGAAAGGTACGAACTGAGGAAGCCTCTTGGATGAGAGGCAAAACGTCTTCACGGAAGTCCAGTTGCACTTGATTCAACTCCTTTGGATGTTAGCTAGAAAGTTTTTAGAGGATGTAAAATATGAGATTGTTTGCTTTGGAAAAAGAAATTGAATTTTTATGTTGCCATGATTTTATTGAAATAATTGTAATTAAATCCAAGCCTAATTGGTTTAATCATTACTTATCAGCCTTGTATCAAACAAAGTAAAGCTCCCTCTCCAGTTGCTCAGGTTAGAACATGTCAAAAGCCGTCAATTATAAAAGCGCCAACTTAATTTGAGTTTAAATCAAGGGCGCTAAAACCCGCCCTTGATTTAAATTAGAATAAGCCTCGTCCAATCATATGTGGGGATCCACATGGTCGTTCGATATGACGTCACAAGAGAAGGCAAGTTATAAAAGTCGAGCGGCAGTCGCGGCTCAGCATATCAACACGATGGATACCACACAGAATAGCAAAACAAGACAGGCAGGTAGATGGGGAAAGAGGAAGACCGAACACCGTTCTCAGCGACGAACATTGCAAAACGAGAGAACAGCGGCTTTGCCTGGTGATTCTCAGTAGGCTGAAAGCCGCAGATGGTAAACTTGAGGCCTGCAGGTGACGGTGGAGAGAGAAGGCAAAGCTAAATGGATAAGACACAACCTAAACTAAGCGAACAAAGTCTTATTCTGATGACAGACGCACTATTTCGTATCTACTACTACTACTAGTTTCGGCTGCTCCCGTTAGTGGTCGCCACAGCGGATCATCCGTTTCCATTTCTTCCTGTCTTCTGCATCTTCCTCTGTCACACCAGCCACCTGCATGTCTTCCCTCACCACATCCATAACCTTCTTCTATGGCCTTCCTCTTTTCCTCTTCCGTGGCAGCTCCATATTCAGCATCCTTCTCCCAATATACCCAGCATCTCTCCTCCACATATGTCCAAGACATCTCAATCTTGCCTCTCTTGTTTTGTCTCCAAACCGTCCAACTTGAGCGGTCCCTCCTAATATAATCGTTCCTAAGCCTGTCCTTCTTCATCAGTCCCAGTGAAAATCTTAGCATCTTCAACTCTGCCACCTCCAGCTCCACCTCCTGTCTTTTCGTCAGTGCCACTGTCTCCAAACCATACAACATAGCTGGTCTCACAACCATCTTGTAAACCTTCCCTTTAACTCTTGCTGGTACCCTTCTGTCGCAAATCAGTCCTGACACTCTTCTCCACCCACTCCACCCTGCCTGCACTCACTTCTTCGCCTCTCTCTTGCACTCCCCGTTACTTTGGACAGTTGACCCCAAGTATTTAAGCTCATATGCCTTCATCACCTCCACTCCTTGCATCCTCACCATTGCACTGTCCTCCTTCTCATTCACACATAGGTATTCTATCCTGCTCCTACTGACTCTTCTCTCAAGTGCATGCCTCCACCTCTCCAGGCTCTCCTCAACCTGCACCCTACTCTCACTACAGATCACAATGTCATCAGTGAACATCATCATCCACTATTTAGTAGACGCACTATTTAGTATGATGCTTTTATATGAGATGCACTATTTAGTATGATGATTTTATATGAGCTGTCAAGAAATGAACTCCATGAAGAAATGACAGTTCAGTTATTATTATTGGAACAATTTGTGGAACATAAAGAATATAAGAGCGGCACAGTGATTAACGCAGTCGCCTCACAGTAAGAAGGTCCTGGGTTCGAGCCCTGGGGTAGTCCAACCTCGGTGGGTCAAACCGGGTCATCCTCTGTGTGGAGTTTGCATGTTCTCCCCGTGTCTGCGTAGGTTTCCTCCCATAGTCCAAAGACATGTAAGTCAGGTGAACTGGCCATACTAAATTGTTCCTAGGTATGAATGGGTGTGAGTGTGTGTGTGTGTGTGTGTGTGTGTGTGTGTGTGTGTGTGTGTGTGTGTGTGTGAGCCATGTGATGGCCTGGCGGCCTGTCCAGGGTGTCTCCCCGCCTGCTGCCCAATGACTGCTGGAATAGGCTCCAGCATGCCCGTGACCCTGAGAGCAGGATAAGCAGTTCAGATGATGGATAAAGAATATAAACGTTGAAAATAATCCCCACTAGAACGACCAAGATGGTCATTATGGCCGCTTTGGATTTTCAAAGTTTAATAACTTTGTGGGAAAAAAAAAGATACAGACCTGCCGCTCCCTGAATTATCCTAAAATGTTTCAGTTTTGCTATTCAAGTTCCACCATGTCTCTCTTAAGTTTAAATTGTTCAAAGATAGTATTATAGTCTTTAACATGTTAATTTTGGTGTCAGTTAGTTTCATAACAGACATTCTAATATATGCAGTGCATTACTATATCAACTGGGTATTTATCTTGACAGAATATGGAGTTGAAAAACCGTGGGCAGTCATTGTAAGTACCCATGGTCATTTTAGGCAGGAGTGGAATTCCAGTCGTTCTAGTGTTAAACAATTCTCTGATGTCTGTGGTTTGGATCGAACACTTGACTGACATTTCTGTCAAAGTCCTGCTACAGTGTAGTTTCCACACTACATACAAGACACATGGATTTTCACACATTTCAATGGATTTCACAGAAAATGTCTGTACACATTTAATCAGGAGACATTTGGCAGTTACTTTCAGTTGGTTCTTCTAGCTGATTCTACACACACACACACACACACACACAGACACACACACTCACACACACAAACCAGACACATACACACACACAATTGAGACGTATTCTTTCCATTTTAAATGTTAAAATAAATAAAAAAATTCAAACCATCTTTTTCATGATACACTTCATCTGTCTGATATTAATACAACGAATTTCTTTTTATAAAGTTTCAATGTATTTTAATTCTACATTCCAGCTTTGGCGATTTATTATTTTTCCTTTCAGCTGTTTCAACTATGTTTTTTCAACTCTCTGATTCTTCAGCTGATACACACCAGCTTCTATCTTCAGCTTTACATTTGACCTTTCAAGTTTTCAAAGCACAGCATATCAATTGATTTCAGCTGCTTCTTCTACTATTTTCTGCTTCAGTAATTTCCTTCAGCTTTCTGATTTTAATGTTTTTGATTGTGCTTATTTCGTTTTTTTCATCCATATTCACCATTCAGCCCTTTCAGCTGTTTCAACAGCATTTTTTCAAATCTTACATTCTTCAGCTGACACACTTCAGCTCCCAGCTCCAGTTTTATATTTTGCCCACCAACTTTTTAAAGCAATGCAATTTCCTTCAGCTATCAGCATTCACACACATTATCTGCAGGAAATGCACTTTCTGCAGGAAATGCATTTTCTAGTCTGAATTTGATTTTTGATTATTGCCAACATGTCTGGTTACAGATGCCATTATCTCAGTGATCTCAGTGTCATGCTGACATATCAAACCACCATTCAAAGTAACAAGCTAATTATATATGAACTAACTCTTTTAAGTTAACTCTTTGGAGTCTTACAAGTACCCAAAAAGCACCTCTTTTATGTTGACAAGTTTGCATTCTCAAGCAATGCACACTCAATAATTATAGATTCCTTCAACTGGAAGAAATCAGTTTCCAGAAAAGTTTTAAGTAACCTCAACTTTTTTTATTTATATTTTGCAGTGTGTTTATAGAGGACAGCAACAAGACAAAAGGAGTGAGAGATCCTCAACAGTTAGGGAGATAGACAAGAGGAGGAGCGACAATTAAAGGAAGCCAGATGAAGTTGCTCTACTGAAAACCCGGGTTGAGAACTTGTCTATGGTGCTGGAGGAGCTCCAAATGAGAAGCTTGTATTTGGAGAGGACTCTCAAAGAGAAGGAGGTCAGCCACAACATGTGGCAGGAGGAGAAAGGAGTCTCTCCTCTGTGACAATGAGAAACTTGAGCTTGAGAACAAGATCCTCAAAAAAGAGTCTCTCCTTAATGCTAATATGTTTGTTGAAGGAAGCACTGTATGATAAGGAGACATGCCTTAACACCTTTGAGAAGGAAAAAGAAGTTATCCTCCGGAAGAAAGATTCACTTCTGCAACAGATAACCTTGCTGTGAAGAGAAGCATTCTGTAAAGAGCAAGAGTTTGAAATATTGTTTGCTGAAGAGAAAGCGGAAGTCCAAGTGGCACTGAACAAGCATTTCACCTTGGAGCTTTCTCAGCAGAAGGAGGAAAGTGTGCAAAAGATCACAGTTGCCTTCAGCCAGGCCGAGCAGGAGTTAAGGAACAATCTTGACCAGTTGCAGATGGAGAAAGCTTGTCTCCTTGAAGAAAACAAAGAGACTCAGCTCATCGTGCTTCAGGCTCAAGAAGAAGTTTGGCTGCTCAAACAGAACAGGAAGGAGGCAGAACTGAGATGGATACGCCCCGCAAGTTGGATGTGAGATGGAAGAGAAAGAAGAACTCTGGAGTGAGTTGGATGAATTGGTGGAGAGTGTACTCAAGGGGGAGAGAGATGATTGGAGCGGACTTCATTGGGCATGTTGTTGAAGGAAACAGAGGTGATGAGGAGGTGATGGGTAAGTATGGTGTCAAGGAGAGAAATGTGGAAGGACAGATGTTGATGAATTTTGCAAAAAGGATGAAAATGGCTGTGATGAATACATATTTCAAGAAGAGGGAGGAACACAAGGTGACGTATAAGAGTGGAGGAAAGTGCACACAGGTGGACTATATCTTATGTAGATGGTGCGATCTTAAAGGGATTGGAGACTGCAAGGTGGTGACAGGGGAGAACGTAGGTAGGCAGCATCAGATGGTGGTATGTAGGATGACTGTGGAGACCAAGAAGAGGAAGAGAGTGAAGGCAGAGCCAAGGATCAAATGGTGGAAGTTGGAGAAGGAAGACTGCTGTGAGGAGTTAAAACAGGCACTAGGTTGTAGTAAAGAGTTACCAGATGGCTGGACAGCCACTGCAGAAGTAGTGAGGGAGACAGCTAGGAAGGTACTTGGTGTGTCTTCAGGACGGAGGAAGGAAGACAAGGAGGCTTGGTGGTGGAATGAGGAAGTCCAGCGAAGTATACAGAGGAAGAGGTTGGCAAAGAAGAAGTGGGATAGTCAGAGAGATGAAGAAAGTAGACAGGAGTACAAGGAGATGCAGCATAAAGTGAAGAGAGAGGTGGCAAAAGCAAATGAAAAGGGGTATGGTGAGTTGTATGAGAGGTTAGACATTAAGGAAGGAGAAAAGGACTTGTGCTGAATGGCTAGACAGGGACCAAGCTGAGAAGGATGTGCAGCAGGTAAGGGCGATCAAGGATGGAGATGGAAATGTGCTGACAAGTGAGTGTGTTGAGAAGGTGGAAGGAGTACTTTGAGGGGCTGATGAATGAAGAAAATGAGAAGGAGAGAAGGTTGGATGATGTGGAGACAGTGAATCAAGAAGTGTGGTGGATTAGCAAGGAGGAAATGAGGGCAGCTATGAAGAGGATGAAGAGTGGAAAGGCAGTTGGCCCAGATGATATACATGTGGAGGCATGGAGATGTTTAGGAGAGATGGCAGTGGAGTTTTAAACTAGATTGTTTAACACAATCTTGGAAAGTGAGAGGATGCCTGAGGAGTGCAGAAGAAGTATACTGGTACTGATTTTCAAGAATAAGGGTGATGTGCAGAACTGTAGCAACTGCAGAGGTATAAAGTTGATCAACCACAGCATGAAGATATGGGAAAGAGTAATAGAAGCTTGGTTAAGGGAAGAGGTGACGAGCAGCAGTATGGTTTCGTGTCACAAAAATGCACTACAGATGCAATGTCTGCTTTGAGAATGTTGATTGATGAGTATAAAGAAGGTGATAAGGAGTTACATTGTGTCTTTGTGGATTTAGAGAAAGCATATGACAGGGTGCCAAGACAGGAGGTGTGGTATTGTATGAGGAAGCCGGAAGTTGCACAGAAGTATGTAGTAGTAGTGCAGGATATGTATGAGGGAAGTGTGACAGTGATGAGGTGTGCGGTTGCAAAGTAACGGGGAGTGCAGAAGAGAGGTGAAGAAGAGAGTGCAGGCAGGGTGGATTGAGTGGAAAAGAGTGTCAGGAGTGATTTGTGACAGAAGGGTACCAAAAGGGAAGGTTTACAAGATGGTATTGAGATCGGGTTCATACAACCTCATTTGTTTATGTAGATGAGTGGCACCCACAGGTAGGTGAGCATTGACTTAAATGTTTCAGTACTGCGCGCATGTGTGAAGGGATAAACCAACTAGCAATAGGCTTAGAGGGCGAAGCCTGTACGAAATAGAATGGCGTAGCCCCGCCATGCGCGAAATGTAACAAGACAGAGCGCGTACCAGACAAAGAAGGTGTGACACAACCTCCTCCTCAGACTTGTGAGGCGAAGGAAAAACACGTTCTAATGTTATCACACTCTATCTGAAAGTGCTGTTGAGATTTTAAGCATAAAAAATGGATTAGGGCGCAAAATAGCTGAGCTACCATCCCGCTTAACCCTAAGACACAACAGGGCCACAGAGATAGCAGAGATCTCTAACTCTCTTGGCCGAATTAACGCCAAAAACAAAGCCGCTTTGAATGATAGGAATTTAAGTGGCACTTGCTCCAAAGGCTCAAAAGGAGCTTTTGCCAAAGCATGTAAAACTAACGCTAAATTCCACTGTGGGACCAGAGAGCATGAGACCGCTCATCAACACACATGACAGTAGGATTGAGTGTGTGGGATGCCTCTGTACAGGAAACAGGGAATGTGCTGCTTGTGTGTAGATACCCATCCATTCATTATCCAAACTGCTTATTCTGCGCTCAGGATCACGGGGATGCTGGAGCCTATCCCAGCAGTCATTGGGCGGAAGGCGGGGAGACACCCTGGACAAGTCGCCAGACCATCACAGGGCCCACACACACACACACACACACACACACACACACACACACACACACACACACACACACATCCTGCCCTCTGTTAACCAAAGAGTTAAAGACCACCGGCTCACACAATGTGGGGAATGTATGTGAAACAGCTACAGTCGAATTGTCCGTTTCATAGGCAGACTGTATGTTTAGAGGAGTTTGCACTCTTTCGTAAGATGGTTCTGTTTTATTCAAAACATTTAAACAACATTTCTGAACGGAACACACAATTCCCCTTAAACTGTCATTGTCTTCTGCTCTAGGAGGCTCTTGTGGAGAAGTCGGACATGACCCGCTGTTCAACTGGGTCTAGCCCCCTTCTGTGGCAGCTGTTGCAACTGAGCAGATGGAGGATGAGAGGCTGCGGTACGAGGGATAGCTGTGGTGGTTTGGACTTTGAGAGGAAACCCTGTTAACCCTGTTAATGAAGGTCAGGTGAATCAGCCGTACTAAATTGTCTCTAGGTGTAGGCATGTGTGTGCCCTGTGATGGCCTGGCGGCCTGTCCAGGATGTCTCCCCGCCTGCTGCCCAATGACTGCTGCGATAGGCTCCAGCTTCCCCACAACCTTGAGAGCAGGATAAGCGGTTTGGATAATGGATGGATTGGATTGGGCCGGATGTTTCTGCTGCCAGCCACGCTCCTGCCACAGGCCGGCAAAGCGCTGTTGCTGCAGTGCTGGCTGAGCTGATTAGAGACAGATTGCGGACATAACTGGGGCACACTATTGGTGAGTGTGGACCTTTTCAGTGCTGCGCGCATGCACGGCGGGGTAACCCCCTAGCGATAGCCTTAGAGGGCAAAGCCCATACGAAATAGAACCATGCTCATTTTCAAACACACACTGATCGAGATTCATTCAGTTTACTCGCTAACCTTGCTCCTTTATTACATTTTCTACCAACCTTTTGAATTTCTCTCAATTTACAGTTGGTTATAGTTATATCATTTCATCATTTTCGATTTTGGCGTAATTGTTTGGACTTGGCCGCCAGTCCAACAGTGGCCTGTCCAGGCTGTCTCCCCGCCTGCCGCCCAATGACTGATTTTGGCTTAATTGTTTGGACTTGGCCGCCAGTCCAACAGTGGCCTGTCCAGGCTGTCTCCCCGCCTGCCGCCCAATGACTGCTGGGACAGGCTCCAGCATCCCCGTGACCCTGACAGCAGGATAAGCGGTTTGAATAATGGATGGATGGATGAGTTCAGACTCCCTGTGTCTGCGTGGGTTTCCTCTGGGTGCTCCGGTTTCCTCCCACAGTCCAAAGACATGTAGGTCAGGTGAATTGGCCATACTAAATTGTGTCTAGGTATATGTGTGTGTGTGTGTGTGTGTGTGTGTGTGTGTGTGTGTGTGGGCTCTGTGATGGCCTGGCGGCCTGTCCAGGGTGTCTCCCTGCCTGCTGCCCAATGACTGCTGGGATAGGCTTCAGCATTCCGCGACCCCGATTGGGATAAGTGGTTTGGATAATGGATGGATGGATGGTTCAGACTTGTACTTTTGATGGCTGTAGAAGTACCACTGGGAAAATGCGTCATTCAGGCTGGGCTCACGTCGCAGCTGTGGGAGCAGTTGCTCCATCGCCTGCCTCTCTCCGCCACCGGAAAGCTGCGGCCCGTCTGGCAAGGCCCCCTTCCGTCTGTCATGTATCCGTGTCGCGGTGGTTGAGGCATCTTCGCTGGGCAGCGTTTGATGCTGTGCTGGAAGGTGGGCCGAATGGGGACTGGGACTGGGTACAGCGGTGTGCGGCAGCGAGCCGGCAAAGCGCCGTGCCCTTCTCACGGATCTCCCTAGCTCCTCCTGCCCAGGCTCCTGCCTCACACGTCCACGCCCCCCATCTACCTACCCCCCAAGCCCTTTTCCCACTTTTTATCATTTTTCATAATTATGCTGTGGGTGGAGTTATGCTCAGACCTCGGGAAGAAGTTACACTTTAATGAAACGTCCACAGTCAAAGGGAAATTTCGCTGATATTCTACTTTATATTCACATATTAATCGTTGCGGTGGCATTCCTATAACGTACTTGCCAATGTTGTTTGTATCACCATAGCCTGTTATTGCAAGCTGGCTTACTTCGACCATCCAGTTTATGGCAGAACAACAACAAGACTGATTGGCTGAGATGTTGGTTTTCTGACCTCCGCCGTTGAGAAACTTGCACGCAATGCATACTGGTACGTGTAGGCAATGTAATAACAGCTCTCTTGACAGGAGAATGTTGATTTGTCTGTCAAAATGAATGAAACCGAAGTGGCTATAGTTTTAAAAGACTAGATAGACAGCCAGCACTAACTGGATGTGCAAATTATTAGTGATGAAATTTCCCTTTAAGTTTGCTCAGTGAAATGCCATTGAAATCATGGTGAAGCGCAGAAGCGCAGAAGCGGTGAGATGGTGGTCCAAATGTCATTATTACTTATGAATTAGACGAGAGCTCATTTTAGCGGCAATGAAATCTTTAATGGGGTTATGAGAACATCATCACCACTGTGTATCACTGAGCTTTATAAAGTAATGGATTTAAATGGAAACCCACTGCGCTAGCCTTAATGAAGCATGAAAGCCATTCCCAGTTTACAGAGAGAGAAATTGAGAGCGAGGACAAATGGAGGAGTCTACTAATAGAAACGTAGAGGCCCTCTATCGCTCTGTGTTTTTGCCATACAAGAAAAATGCTTGTTTTTTCTATGTCATCCTAGTGAACACCATCAGGCTTTCCAAGGTCAAGGTTAGCTCAGCCCCGGCTCCAGAGCAAAATTGTTACAGGGGCATTGTGAATGATGGGGAGGGGAGGGGGGGATATTCACATGGAAAATTACCAATCTGACCACTGTCAAAGGCAACCAAACAATACGTATATATATAACTTTGTTAAAAGAAACCCTCAACAGTAGAGATAGTGCTCAACAAATCAGGAGCTAAATGGACAGCTGATGATTGTACTGTCTCACAGAAAATTTACTTGACTAACTGGATTATATATATATACATATACACACACACACACACACACACACACACACACACACACACACACACATATATATATATATATTATGTATATATATATTTCCTAGACAAATAAAGGCTTGCAATCGAATTGCCAGAAAACATAGCAACTCGTTCCAAGCTTATGCATCTTAGTACAAGCACTTCCCATACAGAAAAGGTAAAAAGGTAGGCCCTATAGCCATCAGTCCACATCCGCTATGGCAACAGTGGCAAAATATCTCTCACGCGCATTCTCCCTTAACTCACTCACAAATAGGGTGGCGTGGCAGCCAGCCACACAACTTTAAATGGCACAACAGAGATTTTCCACAATTATTTTGCTAAATAGAATAGAACATTGAACTCACCGATTAGTAGAGTTGAAAGGCGGCGATTCCGCCGTTGTGAAATGTTGCCGTCAAGTCCGTTTCAAAAGACAACTGTACCAAGTGCGCCTTTCGTTCATGCAGCATGGTTAGTCTTTGGTCTGTAAAGACGTTGTTTCAACGCTGTGAACGAGTTGTCACAAATGGCGGTTGATGCGCCAAAAGTGAGCGCATGTTTCATCAATATTTTCTGTAATTCTGGATCTTTCCATGGAGTGTATTCAAATAGAGAGAGCAACAGGCCACAACTGTCCATCTCTCGTGACTGAAACGCATCTTTCGGGGGAGCAAAAGCTAACTGGTTTGACGCTAGAAATTCTATCATATCAATGATAGCAGAGCGATAATAAGGATTTCTCGCTAACCGCTCTGTGTTGACCATTGTCCATACCTCTTCGCCAGTGTTTGCTCGTCTCTCCCTCTCTTTCCATCTTGTCTTGTCCTCCACGTGTTTTTTAATGCAGTGTGTTTGTTCAGGCCTCTGTCTCTCTCGATCGCATGCTTCCAGTGAGAGAGTCCCATTTTGGTGAACACAAAGTCAACTTTGAACTTTCGGCAAACGAAACAAAATGCTGCGTCAGCTTTGACGCTGTTCCAACCACTCCCTGCGGTTTCACCAATGGCTTACGAAAGACCGTTTCTGACCCTTAAACAACCGAACTGGAAATTTGCTCAAGGTGGGCTGAGCAGGTATATCAACTCCCTAATCGTCCGGTGCAAAGCTGCCAGTTGGAGACCTACTGTGAGGACTGTTTGAGGGAACGTGGCCACCTTCCTCGCCTCTGCCACTTCGGAAGCGGTTCCCTGTTGCTCCTCGCTCCGTGGACTAGCCTCGGTAACTCCGGGTGTGGTTCCCTCTCCTCCTTCTTCGCTTCGATCATTTTGAGTTGGTAATTTGCTTTTGTCAACTTCTTATATCCATTTCGACTTTTGATCAATTCGCGCGCATCGAAAACAGTGTACCGACGACGCATACCTTACCCTACTGAAACTCGCGAGACGCCTGCTGACGCGGCACGTGAAGGACACGTGCAAAACGGATATGATTTGGATTGGATAGCCGCCTAACATAAAAAAAACTTTCCTAAATTGAATTAAAAATTATAATTTGGTAAATGGTGCATCAACATGAAATAATGCAATAATGATTTTGATTTACTTAGAGGATTTAAACATCTTGAAATAATTCGGGTGGGGGGCATTGAATGTCGCTTGGGGGGCGGGGGCTAAGCCTCACTACAGCGCCCCCTGGAGCCGGGCCTAGGTTAGCTGTGGGTGGGATGAAGGACTGAGCGCCTGTGGCTTTATACAAACAGACATGAGTGGATGATGCTTTGGCTTGGTTGACTTCCTGCTCTGAGCACTCTCGGCTCTGACGTGCCCAAGCTAAATTATATCTTGTCACATTTACAGACACTGGTTATTATCAAGAAGATAAGCACCATGTCCCCATATTCCCTCATCTTTCTTTCAAAATCATTGGACCTTATTTGAAACTGGTGACTTGCTTTTACAAATCCCACATTTTGGTATCTTCACTGACACAGTGTTAGCAGTGACAACACACAATGTAAGCTGTCAGCATCATAGGAAGAACCAGAACCATATGCATCTGACTTTATTTCTGTTAGTCCCACTGTCCCACTGTGTTGGGTGTATTGGGTGATTGTTCAGGGGAGGCCGCAACAGAACTCCATAGTGTAGCCGAAATTGTAGTTGGGACATAATTTACTTACCCCTCTGTAGCGCAAAATATGACCTTTAAACATGGCATCATTTCCACTAAAAATTTCACATCATTTGAAAAACTAATTTCACGCTAAGTGTTGGAGAAATCCCTTCAGCATGGAAGTTATATGAGATAAGTTAGAGATAAATCAGATGAATAAGACGAGATTCAGGATGTTAAAAATACCACAGTATCTGCTCTTTGACAACGATCACACCACAACAAACATGGTCTTTAGATCCAAGCTTTAATAAGCCTTGTGTGTCTACGCCCGAACATGGTGGTGTGTGAAGACCATCTGTTCATGCTGAAGTTCTCTTTGAGGTGTAGGTTCAGGTCTTTGTGGGTGCCTGGATGCAGCTGTGTGTTACGGTTGCTAATGAAGCTTTTGGGATGAGGAGAAAGAAACCTTGTTTACTCAATGAAGATAACAACAGCTCAATCACCTGCATGACCTGAATACCTAATTGGTGTCATTATTAAACTCAGAACAAACAGAGGAAGATAAGTTGGCTATTTGCATAGCAGACCTGGGTTGATAAGTGATGCTTCATGTCACCTCCACACAATGGAGCTCAATCATAGGGCAGAAATTTTTAAAGTCTGGTCATGAAATGACATAGAACAGAAAGTACTAAACCGAACAAACTTTCCCTAAACAGATGAACTGATTCAACTTTCTGGGATTTCCTTACCTGGATTATTGAGCATGCATCAAGATGTTTCTCTGAACAATTTCCATAGCCATTTGTAGATTAATGTGCATGTGCATTATGATACATACATACATAGATAGGCACAGCATCTTCACCATATGGTAGTCAAGCCCATAACTGTTTTTGCAAACACAGCACACAATCCAGCCAACTGTGGCCATCTGGAATTCTTCTCTGCTGGTATACAAGCGCAGTCAGCCCTCGGTGAATGAGACCCTGCTATGGCTGGCACCAGCTAATCTGAACTAATCCATTTATCAGACCAGAGTGGAATCAGTGATATTGCTTTCTGTTGCGTGCTGTGACAGGTGCCATCTGATGTGCGTGCATACATTAGCCAGCTGCACGTTGGTGAGCTTAAGTGAAATGTCACTTTTTACAGTATGCCTGATTACATCTGCCTCTCAGAATGACATCAAGCCAGCCAGAGTGCACAGGAGGCTTCTCTTGTTGGATATATAAATATCAGTCAGCCGTCCGCACAGTGGATCTGAGCACATATGCATGCTATTACAAATACTGTACATGCACACACAGAAGTCCCGGACATGCTTGGATACACACAAGTTTTGCGCTTTTGCTAAAGCTTCTGTTATCACTATGCCTTTATTTTTATTACTCCTCTGTTGGCAGCCACACGTTGAAAGAAAATGTCACCATTTTTTTATGCGTGAAAATTATACAGTAGGTGTCCTCGTTTGTGGCAGTGAATGTGCAAAGTGTGTAGCGACCTATCTATCTCACAGGCAGCTGCCTCAAAAACACACTCACAAACAAGTTGTACTGTATCTTGACTTATTGGTCCTTTATTGGGGAGCTGATAGACCAAGCCAGACGGTGGTCATAAATGTATGAAATGTGACAGGCAGCCAAGGTAGCACCCTGCCGTATGAGCATACAAAGCCGTTTTATTGGAGACCTGCTTACTTGCAGTACAGCTGCTGTTATAGCCATAACTGTAAATGTTATAAGTGAGCCAACCTGTTTTCAAGATGGGGTAGCTATCGTTCTGTCCAACACCATCAGTGTTGTGACAAAAAAGTCAGGCCCCTCCCAAACAGATCTTGATAGAGGCTACAGGTACCAGAGTCGTTCATACAAAATGAAACAAAACAAACAAAACTTGGAAAAAAAAATTCCAATGACCTGTGCACTTGACGCAAAATAAAGATGAAATAGGATAAAATATTGTGCTTGTTTGGGAGAGAAACTCCAAAGCTTCTCTGCTTTCCCTCCATCATAGATGTCTTTAGTTTCTCTTCACAAATTGTTTTGGGAGATATAACAAAATCACTTTCTATTTTCATTGCCTGAAACAGAAACGGCACCTTCATTTTCATTTCTTTGTATGCGGGCATTCAAAGCAGCCACTCTGCAGTATTGGTAGGAACTGGGGGAAGCTATGTTATGGTCATAAATTGGCTCAGATGCCAGCATCTTTCGAGGCTTCGATTCATCATCAGGGGTGTAGAACAGCAGTACTAAGGCGCCAGACCTTAGATACCTATTGATGCACTCAGTGGTCTCCTATCTACCAATAGAAGATGGTTCTGGCCGAATAAGCTTACCTTTACGACTTCAAATTGCCATGTATGAGACAAGGAAGTTAACTTTATCCATTACCTCACCCCCACAGTGTGTTTTGCATGTCATTACCCGGGCCCTACGTATCAGCCATCAGAGCCCATTATGACATAGTGCAGGTTGATAACTATACTCTCAAAGTCTATCTTTTCCATAAATTAGTTTGTAGCAGAGGCGTGTCAGCCATCTATCTTCCTAACAATGGCATGGAGTTTATGGATTCTTTAGTGACGTGTGTGTGCGCGTCTGTGTGCGTGTGTGCGCATACATGTGTGTGTGTGTGTGTGTGTGTGCGTGTGCGTGTGCGTGTGCATGTGTGTGTGTGTGATGGTCCATTAGGACAAGGCATTAGAATAAGGTGTACTAAATCAGAATAAGAATCAGAAATTACTTTATTGCCATGTGAATTACATGCACAAAAATGTTTACTTGGCATTGTTGGTACAATGAAGAATGCAAGGAAAAATGCTGTCTTAAATACAATAAAATAACTATTTTACAAACCCCAATTCCAATGAAGTTGGGACGTTGTGTAAAACGTGAATAAAAACAGAATACAATGATTTGCAAATCCTTTTCGACCTATATTCAATTGAATACAATACAAAGACAAGATATTTAATGTTCAAAGTGATAAACTTTATTGTTTTTTGCAAATATTCACTCATTTTGAATTTGATGCCTGCAACACATTCCAAAGAAGCTGGGACAGGGGCAACAAAAGACTGGGAAAGTTGAGGAATGCTCAAAAAACACCTGTTTGGAACATTCCACAGGTGAACAGGTTAATTGGAAACAGGTGAGTGTCATGATTGGGTATAAAAGGAGCATCCCCGAAAGGCTCAGTCATTCACAAGCAAGGATGGGGCGAGGTTCACCACTTTGTGAACAACTGCGTGAGCAAATAGTCCAACAGTTTAAGAACGTTTCTCAACGTAAAATTGCAAGGAATTTAGGGATTTCATCATCTACAGTCTATAATATCATCAAAAGATTCAGAGAATCCGGAGGAATCTCTGCACGTAAGCGGCAGGCCAAAGACCAACATTGAATGCCCGTGACCTTCGATCCCTCAGGCGGCACTGCATTAAAAACCGACATCATTCTGTAAAGGATATTACCACGTGGGCTCAGGAACACTTGGGAAAACCATTGTCAGTTAACACAGTTCATCGCTACATCTACAAGTGCAAGTTAAAACTCTACCATGCAAAGCGAAAGCCATATATCAACAGCACCCAGAAACGCCGCCGGCTTCTCTGGGCCCAAGCTCATCTGAGATGGACTGACGCAAAGTGGAAAAGTGTGCTGTGGTCTGACGAGTCCGCATTTCAAATTGTTTTTGGAAATCATGGACGTGTCCTCCGGGCTAAAGAGGAAAAGGACCATCCAGTTGTTATCAGCGCAAAGTTCAAAAGCCAGCATCTGTGATGGTATGGGGGTGTGTTAGTGCCCATGGCATGGGTAGCTTGCACATCTGTGAAGGCACCATTAATGCTGAAAAGTACATACAGGTTCTGGAGCAACATATGCTGCCATCCAAGCGACGTCTTTTTCAGGGACGTCCCTGCTTATTTCAGCAAGACAATGCCAAGCCACATTCTGTACATGTTACAACAGCGTGGCTTCATAGTAAAAGAGTGCAGGTACTGGACTGGCCTGCCTGCAGTCCAGATCTGTCTCCCATTGAAAATGTGTGGCGCATTATGAAGCGCAAAATATGACAACGGAGTCCCCAGACTTTTGAGCGACTGAAGTCCCACATCAAGCAAGAATGGGAAAGAATTCCACCTACAAAGCTTCAACAATTAGTGTCCTCAGTTCCCAAATGCTTATTGAGTGTTGTTAAAAGGAAAAGTGATGTAACACAGTGGTAAACATGCCCCTGCCCCAGCTTTTTTGGAATGAGTTCCAGGCATCAAATTCAAAATGAGGGAAATTTGCAAAAAAACAAAGTTTATCGGATTGAACATTGAATATCTTGTCTTTGTAGTGTATTCAATTGAATATAGGTTGAAAAGGATTTGCAAATCATTGTATTCTGTTTTTATTCACGTTTTACACAACGTCCCAACTTCATTGGAATTGGGGCTTGTATATTTTGTTTTATTATATATGTTCTTTATGTTATATATGTTCTTTCCCGTGTAGCTTTATTGACAGCTGATGATTGCTTATGTCATGAAACAGGCTTGTACTGTCTATGAAAGAATTTACTTGGATCACTGGATTATTTTGCTCCTTATATATTGAGCACTTTCCCTACCATTGAGTGTTTCTTTTAATGAAGTTTTATTATATATATATATGCACAAAAAGTAAGGAAATTTGTGTTTGGTAGATTATTTCTTTGTTGCAACAATGCTTCTTGGCAATAAATCTTATACCGTTGGAAATCCTGTTTATTTCCCTTTTAAATGGTGCCACATTTGTAAGGAACATGCATTTGTGGGATGAGCAGCAGAGCTGAGTATGTGGGTTGCGCCCATGAAAAATTTGCCAAATCGTCCCTGCCAATGCCAAACAACTTATTTTGCTGTTGCTATTGACTCTTGTTTTGAACTTCTGGTACCCCAGGGGCTGACCATCAGGTGCCTAATATAAAATTTATTGCCAAGACGCATTGTTACAACAATGAATCTACCAAACACAAATTTCCTTACTTTTTGTGCTAAGTATATATATATATATATATATATATATATATATATATATATATATAAGAAGAACCCCGCTACAATGTAGCGGTTTGGTTATCCACCCGTCTAAATCTCCCTCCTCTTCATCCTGCCAGCTAACCGCCTTCCCCCTGCCCCTAAACCCCCCCCCACTCCAACTCTCTCCCCCCAAATGCTCAGAATCATCCGAAATGCCGAGAAAAGCGGTTTACCCCCCCTCCAACTCCCTCCCCCCAAATGCTCAGAATCATCTGAAATGCCGAGAAAAGTGTTTTTTTTGCCATTTTTAGAAAATGCATCTACCACTACTTTCGGCTGCTCCCGTTAGGGGTCGCCACAGCGGATCATCCGTTTCCATTTCTTCCTGTCTTCTGCGTCTTCCTCTGTCACACCAGCCACCTGCATGTCCTCCCTCACCACATCCATAAACCTCCTCTTTGGCCTTCCTCTTCTCCTCTTCCCTGGCAGCTCCATAATCAGCATCCTTCTCCCAATATACTCGGCATCTCTCCTCCACACATGTCCAAGCCATCTCAATCTTGCCTCTCTTGCTTTGTCCCCAAACCGTCCAACCTGAGCGGTCCCTCTAATATAATCGCTCCTAATCCTGTCCTTCTTCGTTACTCCCAGTGAAAATCTTAGCATCTTCGACTCTGCCACCTCCAGCTCCGCCTCCTGTCTTTTCGTCAGTGCCACTGTCTCCAAACCATATAACATAGCTGGTCTCACTACCATCTTGTAAACTTTCCCTTTAACTCTTGCTGATACCCTTCTGTCGCAAATCACTCCTGACACACCTCTCCACCCACTCCAACCTGCCTGCACTCTCTTTTTCACCTCTCTACTGCACTCCCCGTTACTTTGGACAGTTGACCCCAAGTATTTAAACTCAAATGCCTTTGTCACCTCCACTCCTTGCATCCTCACCATTCCACTGTCCTCTCTCTCATTCACGCATAGGTATTCCGTCTTGCTCCTACTGACTTTCATTCCTCTTCTCTCCAGTGCATACCTCCACCTCTCCAGGCTCTCCTCAACCTGCACCCTACTCTCGCTACAGATCACAATGTCATCCGCGAACATCATCGTCCATGGAGACTCCTGCCTGATCTTGTCCGTCAACCTGTCCATCACCATTGCAAACAAGAAAGGGCTAAGAGCCGATCCTTGATGTAATCCCACCTCCACCTTGAACCCATCTGTCATTCCAACTGCACACCTCACCATTGTCACACTTCCCTCATACGTATCCTGCACCACTCCTACATACTTCTCTGCAACTCCTGACTTCCTCATACAATACCACACCTCCTCTCTCGGCACTCTGTCATAAGCTTTCTCTAAATCTACAAAGACACAATGCAACTCTTTCTGGCCTTCTCTATACTTCTCAATCAACATTCTCAAAGCAAACATCGCATCTGTGGTGCTCTTTCGTGGCATGAAACCATACTGCTGCTCGCTGATCGTCACCTCTCCTCTTAACCTAGCTTCTATTACTCTTTCCCAAATCTTCATGCTGTGGCTGATCAACTTTATACCTCTGTAGTTGTTACAGTTCTGCACATCGCCCTTGTTCTTGAAAATCGGTACCAGTATGCTTCTTCTCCACTCCTCAGGCATCCTCTCACTTTCCAGGATTGTGTTAAACAATCTAGTTAAAAAACTCCACTGCCATCTCTCCTAAACATCTCCATGCCTCCACAGGTATGTCATCAGGACCAACTGCCTTTCCATTCTTCATCCTCTTCATAGCTGCCCTCACTTCGTCCTTGCTAATCCGCTGAACTTCCTGATTCACTATCCCTACATCATCCAACCTTCTCTCTCTCTCATTTTCTTCATTCATCAGCCCCTCAAAGTATTCCTTCCACCTTCTTAGCACACTCTCCTCACTTGTCAGCACATTTCCATCTCTATCCTTGATCGCCCTAACTTGCTGCACATCCTTTGCAGCTTGGTCCCTCTGTCTAGCCAATTGGTACAAGTCCTTTTCTCCTTCCTTAGTGTCTAATCTGTCATACAACTCACCATATGCCTTTTCCTTTGCCTTTGCCACCTCTCTCTTTGCTTTACGCTGCATCTCCTTGTACTCCCGTCTACTTTCTTCATCTCTCTGACCATCCCACTTCTTCTTTGCCAACCTCTTCCTCTGTATACTTTGCTGTACTTCCTCATTCCACCACCAAGTCTCCTTGTCTTCCTTCCTCTGTCCTGATGACACACCAAGTACCTTCCTAGCTGTCTCCCTCACTATTTCTGCAGTGGTTACCCAGCCATCTGGTAACTCTTCACTACCACCCAGTGCCTGTCTTAACTCCTGCCTGAACTCCACACAACAGTCTTCCTTCTTCAACTTCCACCATTTGATCTTCGGCTGTGTCTTCACTCGCTTCCTCTTCTTGGTCTCCAAAGTCATCCTACAGACCACCATCCGATGCTGCCTAGCTACGCTCTCCCCTGTCACCACCTTGCAGTCTCCAATCCCTTTTAGATGGCGCCTTCTACATAAGATATAGTCCACCTGTGTGCACTTTCCTCCACTCTTGTACGTCACCCTGTGTTCCTCCCTCTTCTTGAAATATGTATTCACCACAGCCATTTCCATCCTTTTCGCAAAATCGACCACCATCTGTCCTTCCACATTTCTCTTCTTGACTCCATACCTTCCCATCACCTCCTCATCACCTCTGTTCCCTTCACCAACATGTCCATTGAAGTCCGCTCCAATCACCACTCTCTCCTCCTTGGGTACCCTCTCCACCATGTCGTCCAACTCATTCCAGAATTCTTCTTTTTCATCCATCTCACACCCAACTTGCGGGGCATATGCGCTGATAACATTCAGCAATAAACCTTCAATTTCCAGCTTCATACTCATCACTCTGTCTGACACTCTCTTCACCTCCAGCACGCTCTTGACATACTCTTCCTTCAGAATTACCCCTACCCCATTTCTCCTCCCATTCACACCATGGTAGAAGAGTTTGAACCCACCTCCGATACTCCTGGCCTTACTCCCCTTCCACCTGGTCTCTTGCACACACAGTATGCCTACCTTTCTTCTTTCCATCATGTCAGCCAGCTCTCTCCCTTTACCAGTCATAGTGCCAACATTCAAAGTTCCAACTCTCACCTCCACATGCCTACCCTTCCTCCTCTCTAGCTGCCTCTGGACATGCTTTCCCCCTCTCCTTCTCCTTCGCCCAACAGTAGCATAGTTTCCACCGACACCCTGCTGGTTAACAGTACTGGTGGCGGTCGTTGGTAACCCGGGCCTCGACCGATCCGGTATGTAAGTCTTATTTATGATCCGCATATTTGATTTGGCAAAGATTTTACGCCGGATGCCCTTCCTGACGCAACCCTCCCCATTTGTCCGGGCTTGGGACCGGCACTAAGGATGCACTGGCTTGTGCATCCTCAGTGGCTGGGCAAATATGCATTTTTAGAAAATGCATATTTTGCATAATTATGCATAATTATTAGAATTATATTTTAATGTTCTGCTATTTTTCTGGTCCTCTCTGGAACAATACTTACCACCTCCAAAAAAAAATTAGGATCATAAGTGCATTTTTGCAAAAATGCATATATTTTGCATAATGCCAAAACATTTCTAAGTCCCAGAAAAAAAAATGTATATAGATGAAAAAAATCAAAGATGCTCAGAATCATCTGACATGCCGAGAAAAGTGGTTTTTAGCCATTTTTAGAAAATGCATATTTTGCATATTTATGCATAATTTTTATTTTCTGGGATTTTTCCCTTACTCTCTGAGACAATACCTTACACCTCCAAAAAGAATTAGGATCATTTGGTGCTTTAGTTTTCGGTCCCGCTATCTACACTAACTAACACACACACACACACATTACGTATTGTCTCAGAGAGAAAGGGAAAAATCCCAGTAAATTAAAATTATGCATAATTATGTATAAATATGCAAAATATGCATTTTTCTAAAAATGGCTAAAAACCACTTTTCTCGGCATTTCAGATGATTCTGAACATCTATATACATTTTTTTTCTGGGACTTAGAAATGTTTTGGCATTATGCAAAATAAGTGCATTTTTGCAAAAATGCACTTATGATCCTAATTTTTTTGGAGGTGGTAGGTATTGTTCCAGAGAGGACCAGAAAAATAGCAGAACATTAAAATAATTCTAATAATTATGCATAATTATGCAAAATATGAATTTTCTAAAAATGGCTACAAACCACTTTTCTCGGCATTTCAGATGATTCTGAGCATTTGGGGGGAGGGAGTTGGAGTGGGGGGGGTAAACCACTTTTCTCGGCATTTCAGAAGATTCTGAGCATTTGGGAGGAGGGAGTTGGAGTGGGGGGGGGGTTAGGGGCAGGGGGAAGGCGGTTAGCTGGCAGGATGAAGAGGAGGGAGGTTTAGACGGGTGGATAACTAAACCGCTACATTGTAGCGGGGTTCTTCTAGTATAATGCATAAAACAGATCTGAAAAAGATACACAGCAAAAGGAATATTTACGTGTTTGTATGTGAGAGAGTGGCTATCAGTGGGGGGCTGGGGGGCAGGGGGCCAGTTGATTAGTCCGACTGCAATAGGGAAGAAACTCTTCTTGTGGCGTGAGGTTTGGGTCCCGATTGACCTCAGCCTCTTGCCAGAGGGCAGAGTCTCAAAAAGGTGGTGTCCAGGGTTGGAGGGGTCAGCAACAATCTTCCCTTCCCGCCTTGAGGTCCTGGAGGCATGCAGGTAATGAAGAGATGGGAGGCAGCAGCTGGTCACCTTCTTCGCTAAGCGAATGATGCGCTGCAACCTGCCCTGGTCCCTGGCGGTGACAGCAGCGGTAAGAATGTCAATGTTTGCTGTTCCCATAACTTGGCAGCCAACAAAGGTACATATAGCACCAGATTCGTTAAACTAGCACAGTGAAATGATAGCGTCGGCCTTTTACACAGGAATTAGCCTGACAGTGTGGACCTCAGCGCCCAGTCGTATTCTAATCAATGCTTGAGTTTTTGGACTAAAGCCAGGCAGACACTGTACAGTTTAAGTAATCTTGTACATTGCGTTAACTCACACTACACGTTTAAATCAGCCTTTCTGCACGGCCAAAGTCTACGATGTCTACACTCACTACGGTTCGATCGACACGCAGATAGTCGTAACACCAGCTTCCTTCAAACTCGTGTCGGCTGCTCTCGATATTTTACACGCTGAAGCCTCGCACGGATTGCATTACTTTCGGGCCGCGAAGGAGACGTAGAGAGAATGCGTTCGGTTGCTTGGCTGCAGGCGCTGGGCCAGAGGGTCGCTGGAGAGCGACGAGTCCCCGAACACTACACCCATTATCCCTCGGGTAAGGGTGGCCTAATCATGCCTTACCCCGTGGACGCTCTGGCCGTGATCGGTTACGGCGAGTCTGGGATACGAACCTCCCAGCCACATGACGAGCGGAAAGCAAGAACGGCGGTTTATTCCGCTCAACCATCAGAGCGGCTGTTTATGTTTTAGTTTATATTTTAAGACGTTTGCAAAGAAGGTTAGGAAAACGGCGCATCTTGCAGTCAAGATCGGATTTGACCACCATGGCAAAAACAAAACCCTATGTAAACTGGTGTAACCCACATGAAATGTTGGCTTATCAAAGGGTTAAAAAAATAATAAATCAGAGCACATTATGGATGATGCCCAGTAAGAGAGCGCATGTGTGCTCTAATTTAGCGAGAGACAAAGGCTTCCTGCAGCGCGAGCCGCCAGTAAACCGAGAGAAGAAGAAGAAGAAGAAGAAGAAGAAGGAGGCGGCGGCTTCTTGCAGCGCAGAACTACTAGTGGAAAAGCTTGGTGAGAAATGTTTAAAAATAGTCACAAAACATGAAAATATTCGGTTAATGTATATCAATCCTTGCTAATAAGGTACTCTCCTGTTAGCGGCCAGAGGAGCCAGTTCTACTACATCGTTTTTCCACTTTTCTACCAGGGACTCTGGTAAGTCAATATGAAGCACATGTTCGCTAGCTAAAGCTACAAGGTTGCTAGCTACAGCGTATAGTGATTGCCAGCTTGAAAAACGAGAACGTTTTACAGTAAATTCTGTTGTTGGAATCACACACTCTGACAAAAAACAAACAAACTAACTAATTGGGGTAGTAATTAAGTATTGTGAAATGTTTTGAGTGTTACACATGTACATTCTCTGTAGCGAATTAGGGAGGCAGCCCGGGAACTTTGGGTTCGCGAAGCGAACCTTAGTTATATGAACAACGACAAAATTCCTGAGAGGGTTATTGCATTGTGACATCATCCACAATAGCTCGCTGGAAAAAAGAAAAACGATGGAGGTGCATTCCCCGTGCCAATCCCGGACAATATGACCCCCTGTGGTCATATGTCCTCCCACCGACCCCGTATTGGCACGCCCACCGGAAGCGCTATTCCTCTTTGTAAGTCGAACCATCTCCAACTAAATGAGCACCACACCTGTGGCCCGGGTAGGAGGAGAACGGCTCTATTCTCAGCCATTTTGTCGTTGTTTATATAACTAGGGTTCGCTTCGCGAACCCAAAGTTACATTTCACGTACTCCAAAATGGCTGAGAGGGTTATTGCATTGAACAACGACAGGATTCGTGCCTCCGTTCCCTAGCCGTCCAATGAACCCTTCAAACCCCTGGTGGGAAGGGGTACGCGTTCTGATGAGAGCATCCTAAGAGGCCTGCTCCAGAACAGCGTCGGCAACCGACCGCACCTTAACGTGCCGGTAATAATGCCGTAAGAAAGTGGTCTCACCACTCCAAACCGCCGCCTGGCGGATGACCTCCCAGTCGATACCTGACAACACAGCTATCGACGTAGCAGTCCCTCGGGTAGAATGCGCCTTCAGCGTAGGAGCTGTTTTACCCGCTTTGGTATACGCCTCCGTAATACCATCCACCAGCCAGTGTGCTAGCCTCTGGGTGGAAAGGGCATAACCTGGTTTGCTCACTCTGTAGGTCAACAGCAGCCTGTCAGACCTACGAATATCTGCTGTGCGCCGCATGTAAATGCGTAAAGCCCGTACAGGACACGAGAGGTGCAAGCGTTTCTCATCCCTAGTCACCGGTGACGGATGAAACGCGTGTATCACCACCGGGGCCCTACGCGTCAGGACAGACACAGTTTTGGGCACGAAGCTGGGGTCTGTAAAGAGCGTGACCATCAGATCACCAGAAAACACCATCCCCTTGATGGTGAGTGCAGTGAGCTCACAACCCCTCGCTGCGGTGGTAAGTGCCAAGAGCACAGCCAGCTTAGCCGAGACATAACGCATGTCTGCCGTAGACATGGGTTCAAAGGGATCTTTCTCTGGTGCGTGCAGAACAAGGGAAGCATCCCAAGTTTCAGCTCTCGGAAGCTCCTTAGCTGAGAGCTTCTTAGCACCCAACAGGTACTGCGTCATGAGCGGGTGCGTGAAAACCGTGCTACCCTCGATCTTCCCCCGGAAGAACGTGAGAGCCGATACACAGACTTTGACCGAGGAGAAAGACCATAGTCTATCACTCCTACAGACCTCCACAAAAGTCAGTATAGGGCCAGTCCCTACTGACAAAGGGTCCATGTCGCGTTCAGTGCAAAATTGGTCAAATCGATTCCAGTACCCCTGGTACCTGGAATACGTGGAGTCTTTACGCGCCGCTAAGATGACACGAATCACTTGCGCACTAAGTCCCATAGCTAAGAGCCTGGCTTTGTAAGCATCCACGCCACTAATCGGGAGCCTCCTATCCAGGGGCCCTCCCGTAGCAGCCCTCCTGCTTGCGTGAGCGCGTCCGCCCACTCCGGGACGTCGAACCGCTCGCCTACTATCCAGGGCACTATTCGCGGAAACCACGGGGTGCTCGGTTCGTACGGGGCCACGAGAACTAACCGACCCCCTGTGCGCTCGAACTTGACCACCAGGTCTAGGAGGCACCTGCGCGGGGGGAATGCGTAAAGCATCTCCTCGGGCCATGGATCTAGTCCAAGCGCGTTGACCCCCAACGGCGCTAGGTCGGACGGGAGCATCGAGTACCAACGAGGGCACTTGTAATTGAGTTTCGATGCGAACAGATCCACTTGAGCTACCCCGAACCTCTCCCAGATCATAGCCACTATGGCTGGGTTGAGGCTCCAATTGTCCGCATGCGGGCCGCCTCTCGAGAGGATGTCCGCTGCTTCGTTGTCCTTCCCAGGAACATGAAGCGCCCTGATTGATAGCGCGTTGCTGTTGACCCAAATCCAAATTTGCATGGCCAACTCTCTGCAACGCTTGGACTTCATACCGCCTTGGCGGTTGATGTAGGCCTTGGCCGTCATGCTGTCTGTCATTATCAGTATGTGACGGCCTACGAGATCCTGCGCGAAATGCTGGATAGCCAGCCAAATCGTCTCTGTCTCGCGCGCGTTGATGTGGACCTTCTCCCCAGACGGCCACACTCCTCGCGCTGTTTTGTAGTCAAGGATGGCCCCCCAACCCGAGAGGGACGCATCCGTATAAATCGTTACCTCGGGTCCCCTGGGGCCCATAGGGACCCCAGACATGTCCACGCAGGCTCTGTTCCAGTGGTCTAGGTCCTGCGCTACCACGCGCGGGACCAGGATAAGATGGTTGTTGTACCGGCGTTCGTTGCCGTATTTCAAGAAGTGAACTGCGAACCACAATTGCAGTCTCCTCATGAACAACAGACCTAAAGGAACAACTTGGTGAGCCGATGCCAGAAGGCCCAGCAGCCTCCTGATCATCCGATAAGTGACATATGTCCCCGGGACGAAATGTGCTAACGTGGTCCTGGTGGAATGCCATCTCTCTTGCGTAAGGGTTGCGCGCATGGATACCGTATCCAAACTCAGACCCAGATACGTTGCCTGGCACGAAGGCCATGGCGCGCTCTTCTTTATGTTGATAGTGAAACCCATGTACTCCATGAATTCCATCAACTCCTGAGTATGGAGTATTGCTTGTTCCGGCGACCGGGCCAACACCAACAGGTCGTCTAGGAACCATGCCAAGCGCCTACCTTTGCGCATCAACACTCCGAGCGCTGCTTTCACACACCTTGTGAATGTCAGAGGAGAGAGGCGATATCCGAACGGGAGGCATGTGTACTGGTAACACAGAACCGAAGATACTTTCTGTGTCTTTCCACAATCGGACAATGATAGAAAGCATCTTTTAGGTCGACCGAAGTTAGCCAATCGGACTGTGTCACCATTGACAGCAGAACCGGTGTGCGTAGCATTTTGAAACTGACCTTCTCTACATACTTGTTGAAGGGTTTCAAATCTAGGATTGGGCGCATGCCCCCATCCTTCTTCGGGACCAGAAAGTAACGGCTGTAAAACCCGTCTTCTCTTTCTAGGGGAGGAACCACCGTGATTGCCCCTTTCGAGAGTAACTCTGTGAGTTCGTTGTCTAGGATTTGTGCTTCGGCCACCGACCCCGGTTCCGTATGCACTATTCCCAAGTACGGGGGTACAATACCGTTCTCGAAAAGGATTTGGTGTCCGTGGGCTATCTGATCCAAAACAGAAGCCGACGGGACCAATTCCTTCCACCTGTGTAACATGCGTGACAGAGATCTCGTTGCCTCCTGTACCTTGCTGTTCAGGTAGCGCGTGTAAGTTGCGCGTAAAGGGTCTGGGGAAGCCCCGCCCGCCATGCCCTGCATCCATGGGGGGGGGGGGGCTTCGTCCTTGTAAAGGAGACCCAGATGGGGGAATTGGCGTTTTGAACCTTTCCAAATTACCATTTGACCCATCAGAGGGACTAAACATTGTCGCGTCATAGTCCCCTCCCAGGGGCTCATTTGCGCTCATGTCATTATTATCCAATATTTCCAGCAGGGATGTTATTACATTGTTATCATCATCTTTACCTAAAGATTCAGACAGACAATCAGACTTGCGTTTCAAACCTTTTAATACGCAATCACCATCATCACCAACATAAAAACTTTTATTCACATTCACAACCTTTGGAATAGAACAAGTAGACTGTGCATCAGAAACCAAAATAAAACGCGCAGTGTTTAGCCCTGCGCACGCTGTGTCCCCTGAACAAGCGTCTATATCGCCGGAGACGGCTCTGGAATCAGTCTGTTGGTGTGGGTCGTAACATCCTGCCGAAACACGTCACTTGGCAGCTCCCTTCTTGGAAGTGTCTGTGCTGTCCGGCTTGGCCGCCTTGGCCGCTGGTTCTGTGGAAGACTGGGAGTTTGGACGTGAGCCCTGTCCACGCCCGCGCCCCGCTTTACCACCTCTTTTTGGATAAGTCTCTCTCCATTTCTGCTTGCGCGCAGGCTTGTCCCCCTGCCCTTTGCCCACCGCGGGCTTAGGGGTAGGCGGGTTCTTCATCATCGGGAGAAGCTCCTTGTGCAAGGTTTCGCGCTCGGCCTGGGCGGCCTTGTATTTGCTGATAATGTCCGGGGTCGTTCCAAACAGGCCCTGGTTCCCTGCGCAGGAGTGGGCCATCCACTCCTTGCAGAATTCCTCTTTTACCCCGGCTGTCTCTAGCCAGAGACGTCTGCGCGAAAGGGTGGAGGCAACTGCGCTAGAACCGCACTCTAGAGCGATGGAATACAGCAGCGATCCCAGGGAGTCAGCTATGCGTTCCATTTCCAAGATGTACTCACAACCTGCTTCGCTGGCCACTACGTCACCGAACTCGGCCCCGTCGATACCTGCTGTAGCGATGGCGGCTTTGCTTTGCTCGACGTTTGATAGGCTGCAGAGCTTGCGCATGTACGCCGTTATCATCCCAGCCGTTGAGACGAGTCCAGCTGCGCGTGTACTGGCGTGCCATGCATCACACGCGTAACGATCCACCTGTTGGCCCCACTGCGAAGGGTGTTTGGGAGTATCGCGAGACCCCACCTTGGTGTTAGGGTTGAACGATAAAACGTCCCTCTCTGGTTGCAGAATTTTCCAGTCTTTGTAGTTCAGGTTCCTAACCTCGACTGCTAAGACGTCAACCCCCTTCTGACTGAACTTTGAGGACGATTTAAGTAGCGGATCCGCCTCCGCCCGCTTAAACGCTCGTTCGATGTGAGGATAAGGTGGTAGAGTGGAGTCCCTGACCCTCTCTGCCATTCGTGGAAAATCGGCTACCACCGGATCTTGAGGATTGCCCGGCTCGGTAACGATGTCGGCAGACTTGACCGCTCGCGCGAACAGATCGCGGAAACTGGCGAGGAATGTTTCGGACCCACGTTGCATGGCGTCGCCATCTTTGTTTGGTTGAGACGAACTTGGCTGGTCGTCTTCCACGCCCTGATCGTCTACTTCCTCAGGCAGTGAATCCTCGGGTTCCGCACCCGCCGAATAACATGCCACGGATTCACCAGGGAGAGATAGGATCTCATTGGTCCAGTCCTCTCTAACTACCCCGGATGGTGGGATAGCCTCTGGCTCCGGAGGGATGCTAATGCTAGCCGCCGTCCCGTGACTGTAGCTAGGAAGCATCGGAGGGATGTTGCTAGCCTCCGCCCCATGGCTATCGCTAGGTAGCACCATGCTAGCCGCCTCGTTAGCAGGTGCGAAGGGATCTGCAAGTTCCCATCTTTGACGGTACAGGGCAGCCTACCTTTGGCGCTCCGATCCTCTGATGGTTTTACAGAAATTGCAGTCGATCTTATTACGGTCTACATCCCTCAAGTAGCCCGTGTAGTGAACATGCGGGATATGGGAGACACAGTCCGGATGGGGGTCCCATTGGAGCGTCGCCGGTTTAACACACCCGCACCAAGCGTAGAATCCGGCCACATCGACCGGATTAACGAACATCTTGGCGATAAAAGGTAAGCTAACTATAAATTAGTACCTAATATACCAGTATATCACTAGATTACTTGCGTATTTGCAGTTTTACTCTTAATCGCAGCGAGAGAGAAACAGCCATCGACCGATCTCATTTAGTTGGAGATGGAAAGAGGAATAGCGCTTCCGGTGGGCGTGCCAATACGGGGTCGGTGGGAGGACATATGACCACAGGGGGTCATATTGTCCGGGATTGGCACGGGGAATGCACCTCCATCGTTTTTCTTTTTTCCAGCGAGCTATTGTGGATGATGTCACAATGCAATAACCCTCTCAGCCATTTTGGAGTACGTGAAATGTAACCAGTGTCTCCAGCACCACGGGTGACTAGTTAACCAGTCGATTAAAGGGTCCGACCCGTTAGCCAAGGGCCAACGAGTCTACTTATCCGTGGTCGTTACAGTATATTATATTAAGCAAGGCAGCTAGCTAGCTTTATTGTTTTTGTTACCTGCGTATCGTGTATCGTGTATGGTGCTAAGGTAATGCACTGGCCAATTTTGTTTTTTTTATTGGCGTTACCTGTTGTGTCGTCGTATTTTATTTTAACGAGCAGCCAGTTAACAGTGTTTACAGTAAAGGCGTATTGCACTAAATTCACGGAATTCTCTGGTAAACGGAGCATTTAGCTAAATCCATGATGGTTTGTTCCAAAGCATTTATAAGTTTAATACATTGTATAGCATACTAAAATTACATTTAATGTTACAGTTAAAGATAAATATCAGAATTTTCACAATATTCATATCCAGTTCATATGTATGGACAAAATAAACTGTTCTAAAAGAAATAAGAAAATGTGGAAAATGTTTAAAGGTGTAATATTTAATTCTGTTGTGGTAAATCATAGGCTGTTGTAAAAACAAGCTATTGGTAATAAATGCTGTAAAATTATATAGTTATTTCCATAATCATGGTTTTATGCTACTGTGTTAAATAAGAAATAGAAATTAATGAGGTCTCATGTTAAGGTATATGAAAGCAAACATCGTAGCTAATATTTTCTGTACTGTATGTGCATTTTTTTTTAACTTGGATGGAATTAGCTTGGTTTCAAGCCATGCCTGAGCTTGATGGCAAGCCTGCCCAGCGAGCAACTCCAAGCAGGGAACGTTTGGAACCAGTGTGGCCAACTGGTTTGGATTCCTTTCTTCGGAGCGACTGATCGGATCCTCGTCAGGATTTCAGATAAGATAACACGTGCACATTTTAGTTTTCTACCCAGGTACATAAGTAATCACAACGTCAATAAAAGGAACACTGGAAATTTTTTTTTCCAACAAAAGAACTAATACCCTAAAACATTGAGGAAGCAGGACCATTTAAGTACAAAACCAAGGGACAAAAGGATATATGTGAATTTGTTTATTTTGCTACTTTAAACAGGACACTTTACATTTGTTTGATACTTTACTCTTTCTTTGTTTGGCGAGCTTTGTGTTTATCAGGATATTTCATTATTTTGTACCATTTTGCATCACAGTGGTAATCATACAGTAAAGGTAAACTGTAATAATTGTGTAATGAAGTTGCCAAATGTTCAGTCTCATGCAAAGTCTCCTCAGGAGCCTTTCTAACCTTACTACTTCCGAACCTGGGTTTGAAGTGTAGTCTCTCTGCCACAGCTCGGTTCATCTGGTCTCCATACATTAAGTCTACATCATGCTCTCTCTTGTCTACACTATGTTGCTATTGTTAGCTCGCATAGTGAATGTAAAGCACAGCCATGGCGCTGACTCTGTCACTGATCCATGATCACAAGATAAGATTGCAAGATAACTTATGATGAACTTGTGACGTACTTTTTAATAATGACATTTTGGTCACGAACAAGTTGGCTCTATGAGCCAGCTCTTTTAAGTGAATGATGGGAGCTGGTTCTCGTCGAGTCGATTTCTTTTTTTTATCTGTAAATTAATACAAGGCACAATAATAGGGTGATATAAAGTTTTTGTTAAATACGATCCAGAAACATCTCACTTTGGTAATAACATTAAGGGCCGAGCATGGTGAGACTTTTGTATGTTGTGTCAGTCGCCAACATACAAAACAGTTCAATACACATGTCATAGTGTTTGATGTTTTTACATTATTTATCATACATCATTTATCATACATCATTTGGCTCTTATTGCTGAGTTGAGCCAAATGATCTGGCTCACTAAAAAGAGCCAGAATTCCCATCACTATAATTTTGTTGTCTTCTATTGGGTCTAGCAGAGTTGCTAGCAGTGTAGTTGTAATCAAGAATACTTGCTGTGACATGGCAAAAAATTTACTTGTTAATTTTTCAGGCAAGCGATCAAACTCGCGCGAGGAAAGTGAAGCGAGATTTCGTTTCGCATTCGGTTAAAAGGCACAGTAATTTACAGCGAGCAAGCGAACTCTAGCAGATGGAGCGCGAAGAATTGTCCAGATATACCACGAGCGATGTCACAGCATGAGGACGGGATGATATTTTATTTATTTATTTATTTATTGGTGCTGCTTGTCATTTCTCCCTCTGAAAATGAGCAAGTAGCCAAGTTATTTATGAATAATTAACATATTTTTAATCATTTGTATGTATGTACAAAATTACTAATACAATATTCTATTCTATTCTATTCTGTGTTCTTGGCATAAAGCCACCATTTATACTTTGCCACATGGATAATTGCAATCAGACACAAAACAAGGGCAAATTGCACTCAGCTGCAAGACTTTATAGGCATGTTAGCACTGTAATATCACTAGCGCAATATATTTTGTGATTTGGACTTTGAGACGGGGCAGATAGCTGTTGCAAGTGATGCACTATTCATGGTGCCATCAGTGGCCGTAATCCATTCTTTGTGAATTCGCCTGTCAATACAGAGGGAGACTTAGTAAAACGAGAGATATCCCCAGATAGAAACAGATGAAGAAGGAGGGGGAGTTGAGAATAGTTATACGATTACATACTTATACTATAATAGATATACTATTATAATATAGATTAGTTATATATAAATGGAATAGTTATAGAATATTTATATATGGAATAGTTGTAGAATATATATATAATTAAATTAAGTTCAATTCCAAATCAAACATCCCAAGAAATGAGCGGAAAGTGTTCTTGCAACTGTATAGCCTTTTTTTTTTTACTCGAACATAGTTTAACCATGCCATGTGACGTGCCACTTGAGTACACTTTAACAACAAATATTACTGGGACTACTACAGAAATAGATGGAAATATCCACTGTGGCGACCTCTAACGGAAGCAGCTGAAAGAAGGAAGAAAAAGATAATGGACCACTACAGAATATTGCAGATGAACATTTAATAACCAGGAATTCACACTGTAGACACTACCACTGACTATACCTGTAAACAAATTGATCACAATTTCGAACATTGACCATACACGGTCAAGCCATGTACTAGGGTTTGAGCTAGTCCTGTGGATAATATCTTTTCACATTTTTTTTCTTTCTTAAAGGTATAAAAAAAGCAATTGAGAAGATTTTTTTCTCCTCAAGAGGTTTTGTGAATCTGGCCCCTGGGTATTTGATTTTCGGCTTTTACTGAGTAGGCGTCTCCATTTGCAGATGTGTCATTCTGAGGACCTGCTGCAACAATAACCCTCAAACTCGTTGAGTCAAGGGTTTCAGAATGAAAACATATTGGAGTCCTTCTTGAAAGCAAGGAGTATGTCATGTCATGAGAAAGTTTGTTGTCTGATGTTTACTGTTTTTTTGTTTTTGTTTTTTTAATCTCAATGGTGATATCACGAGGAAGTGAGGAGTGGGCCGGTTTCTCTGGAGTCATCAATCCACAGAAGCTTTACATTGGACATGCATCGTTAATATGTCTGCTACGCCGCTTTGTCTGCATGAGTAACAATACAAAGTCTTCATTTGCCTCCTCTTGCTGCTCGTCTCCCTCATAAATAAACTAATTAACTCGGTCTTGGCAGTAGTGGGTGTGTAGAGGAGAAGTAAAGTGTTTTCACAGCTTCCCCATACAAAGCTCACAATGGCCTTCCTCTGCCTACACACACACACACACACACACACAAACATAGTGTGCAGTATGACATAAATATACGTTTATAGACATAATCCCATCAACACACACATGCACGTGCACACACAGTAGTGTGGAGTATGAGATAAATATACATTTATATAACACCACCAACGCGCACACATTCACGTACATTGACACTCATATACATGCGCACATCCTTACTCTCTTCTCCTTTCTCTGCACTGTCATGTCAGTGTACTGGCCTAGATGAATACAAATCAGCCCTCTCCCGTCTGTCTGGATTTAGGGGATTGCAGCTTGTTAAATAACCAGAAACAATCTGAGCAGCAAATGGAAAGAGAGATATCACACTGGACTAGCAGATAGGGGGGCATACAGAGGGGCAGCTCTCACATCATGCCATTAGCAATTGGTGGGTAGGAGATGCTTCAACTGTCTACCTCATGCTGGGGGCAAGAGCATAATTTTAGGGAAATTATTCTCATTGAACATTTATAGTTTTCAGTACTTATGTCCTCATGTGAGCCCTGATCAGTGAACCACCAATGCTGGCTGCTCCGGTAAACTGCGGTAATGAGATCAGTTTTTAAAGAAATAATTTTGCCGATTTGAAATGATTGATACAGAGAGTCAGAATGAAGACCGGATGCAAGGGATGAATACAAAATCAGGGGCACTTAATCCCAGAGGTTGACAGCTAATATGGGCACCATGGGTGAGCAAAATTAACATTGAAAAGAACTGTGCAGAGAGGAACTATCACCTTGAGGTAATGGTCTCTTGAATTGTAAAATGTGTGTTTTTAAACGTCAATAAAACATTTGTCCTTGAGTTGAAATGGGCTCTTTGCATAGTATGATTGCTACACAGCAAATTCAGATCTGTCTTGAGAAAAAAAAATTATTAAAAAAAATCTTGCGATGTTACGAAATGACCTTACTCTTAAAGGTAAAGCAGTTTACTCCTTGGTCAGCCGAGAATGATAATCCCACGTGCCTCCTAACCGTGTGTCTCAGGAAAGTGTAGCACGTCATTAAAACAAGGTTGAGAGTCACTGACTTAGTCTATTACATGGATAGCCGATAATAATGGTAATATATTCTCTCATGAGACTGTTTTTTCATCTCCTCGGCAAATCACTCTCTCCAGATTTTACCAAAGGTTTTGAAATATCCTCCTCCAGTCGCCTGAGATACAGATAGTGTAAAAAAAAAAAATTATTGCGAAAGCCTTGACAGAAACACGTAAGGTATTTCTTAAAAGTACGGAGGAAGAGCAAGATCGAGAGAAAAGTAATCCATTTTAATAGAACTGTCTCTGTATTATTGGCAACTTTTCCTTCCTGCTCCTCTTTTTGGTTTCATATGAGACTACATGGCAGAAGAGTGTGTGTGTCAGCACAATACTGTAAATAATAAAAGAGCCACAGCCGCTATAGGAAACTGCAAGACTTGAAGTTGCTTTGAGGAAAGAGAATATTTATTCACTTTAATGATCAAGCCCTCTATTGACTTTTTAGAAAATCCAATATTCAGCCTGCAAGCCAGTGAGAATCTCTCATCGCAGTGCAATTTGAGAATGGTCTTTGGGACAATAAGCATTTATAACCTTCAAAGACAGCAGCACACACACACACACACACACACACACACACACACACACACACACACACACACACACACACACACACACACACACACACGCACACACACACACACATAGACACACACACACACACACACACACACACACACAAATGTGTGAAGACGCTGAACCCAACACTGACAGGAACAAGTGCATGTGTGAACACGCACTCATCATGTACATGCATACAAAAGCATCATCTATTTTGGAAACGGGCACACTCAGACACACACACACATCATACTCATCTTTGGAGGGTAATTATAAGTGTTGTTGTCAGGAGTGTTTATGTAACCATATATAAAATGAGAGCTATGGTCATATAAACAACGGTGATCTGCTGTATATTTCAGCAGCCAGTTGATGAGCTGGGTGCAAGAAATATTGGTGTACGGTTACAGCCAGCCTTTTGCATTATGCAATCCTATGAGTGAAAGCCACGGAATGAATCTACATCCCTTGAACATTCAGCGTCAAGCCTTCCTGAATCAATAATGAGTTGCTTTTAAATATCTCTCCACAGTAAACAGGGACTTATTACTTTCCATAGGAAAGCAATAATTTATCTCCCCAAATTACACACTCCTTCGGAGGCTATCCTGCATACATGCACTGCACGCACGCACACAGACACACACATATACACTCACAGATGGCATAGAGACACACACGCTCACACACGCGTGCGCACACACAGTTAAACCTCCTGTCACCGGTATCATTGGTCATCCCCCAGCTTATTTGCTTATTCCTGATGTCACAGTCTGTTGGCCCTCGCCAGGCTTTGGAAGCCAGAGAGATGAGACGAAACATGATTTTGTCTGGCAGCCAGTTTCTGGCATCGCATTGATACAGGGTAATCCAGCCGTCTATGGGGAGCTGGGGAGTGAAAGCGGGTTGTGGGGAGACAGAAGAGGAACAGAGAGAAAAAGGAAGGAGGGACACTGACAAAGGAGAGAGAAAAGGAGAATAGCAGGAGCCACATGTGATGTAATTTAATTTAATGTGATTCTTTATTGATTCCTGTGTGTGAATTCTCTTTTTCCTCCCTCTTGCCCTTCTTGCAGGATGGTCAGACCACTGCAGAATATGGGCCTTGGAGATGATTGGGAGTCATTGTGTAGCTCAAGGACACTTGGGCAGGGCAGGCACTTGCCGTGGCTTGAACTCATTACTCTTTTTTTTGGCAGTGGCCTGCCTTTTCACCATAGCAAATTGCTGACCAGTTCTACTTCTACTTCAAAGTAAGTGGACAGTGCATATATTTTTCTGTACAGTCTGAGGTACCCTGGCAGGTGTTTGTGTTCAACTTTTCATGCATTTGATTTTATTTAAGATTACTGTAATATTATTGGTATCCATGTTTTTCAATTACACACACACGTGTGTGTGTGAAGATCAAATGTTAGATTTTTCTGTCGTTAGTGGGATTGGTCATTGAACAGTTCAAGTTCTGGCTAAGGCTGTGTATGCCAAGTTTATTCGAGGAGCAAGACTAATGCTTGGTAGTCTTAGATCATGCAGAAAATGGTGACAAAGGTTTGGATGTTTTGTTTAACTTGTTGCTGTGGGAAGGGAGGACAACATATGTAAATCATGTAGGCCCTCTACAAGTCCCTGTGAACATACTGAGCACCAACAAGGCAATGAATGAGCAATTGTGGTGGAAAACCCCCTGAAAATACCAACCACAAAACGGCAGCAACTGAGCTAGAGATGAAGGAGGAGTGGATAGATAGTATCACAATAGCCTGATCATTCATTCATTAATTTATTCGTCCTCCATACCTTGTTTGTCCACTTCAGGATCTGAGGAGATTGGGTCAAAGCAGTCAGTTGACTCACTCTGAGTTCCCTGGCACAGCGAACTTTGCAACTAACTATTAATTAGATAGAAGTCTGCATCAAAGATAACATGATTCGCCAGGCGATAGACAAAACGTCCGCATGATGTAGATTTACTGTTCCAGCATATGGCATTAACAGCACTGGTGCGGGGTCCTGATGGGGGCACTGTGGAGACGTGGACTGAGATGGAAAACTATGGATTAAAATGGACGTACAGTAGAGCTGCTTAGTTGGTCAGGCTAATGCACTCTCCTAATAGGGGCCATGGGATTGACTTTATAATGCATCTCAATAACTTCTCTTGGTCTGGAACTGCAAAGTAAGGATGTGTGAATAATGGGTGGATGAGTAAAATGGATCCCTTTTTAACATGGGGGGGGGGGTGGAGACAATGCTGCCAATTCTCAAAAAATAAATTCTCTGTCATGTATACTTGCTTTGTCTTCAGCTTCTCTTTCACACCATGAAGGAATATTGGTAAATAGAAAAGAAAAAGAGGGGGGTTGCAAGACAATGGCCACCCAGCCCAAGCTGATCAAATTCTCACTTGTTATTTAAACCTCGGTTGGCCATTATAGTAATCATCTTATAAGTGTGTTTTTGTTTCCTTATGATATTTGGCTCCAGAGACTGGATTCTCATTGGGAGGGAAAGGAGGAGTATAACTGTGTGTGTGTGTGTGTGTGTGTGTGTGAGAGAGAGAGACAGAGAGAGAGATAAAGTGAATGGACAACTAATCAATAGGTGGAGTGCAGAGCAGATGAGATGAGGGGAGGAGACACTCATTTCTGAAGTAAATAGCCCAATACTTATTGCGACCAGTTGAGTGTGTCACTGATTAATTATTAAACATAGAGACGGGGTGCAGCAAGACAGAGTAGGGACTAGGAAAATATGAATGCTGCTGAGAAGATACTGTTGTCATTTTTCTTTGTCTCTAGTGTTGTCGAGGAGACATACCATTTCAAGAACGCATACATGGAGTAAACAATTGTGTTTTCTAGATGTCTCCAGATGGAAAACACCAACACAAAGCTTAACTTCAAATCCTACTAAATGTTACAAACAAGAGTGGTTAATTAATCCTTTTGTTTCGTGAAGGGGTAATACATATGTGACAAACGCTGTTGCCACTGCAGGGTTTTGATGGAAGGAGGACACAGTTTAGGTGGAAACACAGGCTTTTATCTAATAATGTCTCTCACTCCGCACAGGCCAGTGCACTCTGGTCCTAGAGTCGCTGGTTCACTCTCTGTTCCAAGCAGTGTGTAGCTCCCTTCTCTCTCTGTCTTTTGCTGTTCCGTGTTGTGTCAGTGTCAGTCCAGGACCCAGGTTTACTGTGGCATATAAGTATAGTTTGTTAATTAGGCATACCTGAGTCTGATTGCTTGTCAGGGGTCTGCTCTCCCGCAAACCCCTGCTCCCTGTCTGCGCTTTCAGCCAACGCTAAAGCACACCCCACTACCACATACACCCACCAACTGACTTGGGCCAGGGCAACATCCAGCCAACAGCCAACCCCCCCCGAGTGAAATAGGATATTGGCCACCACCATCTGCGCCCCTGCCTATGGACTGCCTTGAACTTAAAAAGGCTGTAACGCCATATACTAAAGGGTGAGCCACGCATTAGTATCCTTCAAGCGATGGAGCCACTGGAGCAAGGCATGGTCTGAAGAGAGGTTGAATGAGTGCCCCAGGAGGTAGAAGCTAAGGGCGCCAATTTGATTTGATGGCCAGACACTCCTCCATGGTGCTGTACCTCCTCTCCCTCTCCGCTAACTTGTGACTAATGTACAGCGCTAGGTGATTCATTCCCTCGATCTCCTGGGACAAACCAGCCCCAGCCCTCTGTCTGACATGTCAGTCTGCAAGACAAAAGGGAGAGAGAAGTTAGGGGTATGGAGCACAGCTCCCCACAGAGGACTTGTTTAACCCGCTCGAATGCCACCTGACTGCTCCGTCAACTGGACCAGGTCTGAGGCACCCTTTTGGGTGAGGTCGGTCAGGAGACTAGTCAGCACCGCAAAGGCTAGGATGAACCGCCTGTAGTAACCAGCTAGTCCCAGGAATGCCCTCACCTGCTTTTTTGTCTCAGGCCTTGGGTTGGCCGCAATCGCAGCGATTGTGGCCATCTACCTGGGCATGCACTAGTCTACTGCCTACATAGTATCCCAGATAACTTACCTCCCACTGCCCAACTGTGCACTTCTTCAGGTTGGCTGCGAGCCCTGCCTGCTTCAAGAAGTAAAGCACCGCCACCACCTGCCTCATATCCTGCCCCCAGCTGCTACTGTGGATGATAAAATCTTCCAAGTAGGTGGCAGCATGGGCAGCGTGTGGCCACAGCACCAGGTCCATGGGGTGTTGAAACATGGCTGGAGCTTTGAACAGCCCGAATGGAAGTGTCACGAACTGGTACATCCCATTTGGTGTAGAGAAGGCTGTTTTTTCCCTAGAATCTGGCGATAAGGGAATCTGGCAGAAGCCCTTGGTTAAATACACTGTCGTGAAAAAGTGAGTAGAGCCGAGCCGGTCCAGGAGTTTGTCAACCTGCAACATTGGATAGGCATCAAATTTTGACACATTGTTCATCTTGTGGTAGTCTACGTGGAACCATAGACCCATCGGACTTACGCACGAGAATGATGGGGCTACACCAGTCACTGCTACACTCCTCTATGAGCGCACTATCATGCCTGGTGATGGTTGCTATACAGTGTTATATGAGGTTTGTGCATTCTGACAGGGGGGAGAACACATAAGTAAACCACTGTTGCAACGAGGCAACCTCGGCTTTCTGGTAGGGTGAGAGATATTGCTTGATTTTTTTATTTTATTTAATTAATTTTTTTACCTCCTGCCCCAACTCATCTCTCTCTTGATACCATTGTGGCCGGAGAAACCATGAACGCCTCTCTCCATGCTTTCAGGAGATTGAGGTAACCTCATAGTCGCCATCCCCCACCTGCCGTGGGACCACGAAGGGCCCTTGCCACTTGGCGAATAATTTGGAGCTGGACGTTGGACATAATACAAGCAACTTTATCGCCCGGTGCAAATTGACATAGTTGTGCTCCTCTGTTATACAGGTGCTGCTGCCATTTTTGGCCTGGAGCAAATTCTCCCATGATAATTGCCCCAGTGTATGGAGGTTTGCTCACAGTTCCAGGACATGTTATACTTCAATATTCAGGTGGCATTGTGGCCCAGTGGTTAGCACTGTTTCCTCACAGCAAGAAGGTCCAGGGTTTGAACCCCAGGCGATCCCAGGTCCTTTCTGTGTGGAGTTTGCATGTTCTCCCCGTGTTTGCATGGGTTTCCTCTGGGTGCTCCGGTTTCCTCCCGCCATCAAAAAGACATGGATGTTAGGGTTAATACTCCTGCCTGTGCCCCTGACCAAGATAATGGAAAGAAGAACTGGAGTTGGTTGCCGGGCGCTGCGGCTGCCCACTGCTCCTATACAATAGGGTGGGTGAAATGCAGAGAACAAATTCATTGTAAGAATACAATTCGTTGTGAGAATACAATGTCCAATAAAGTGGCTTTTATTTTTAATGGTGCTTGGACCACTCTCCTAGCTTTATTTAATTAGGTCCAACCCACCTCTCAGCATTCTGCCAAACAGTAACTCAATGGGGTAAAACCCCGTGGAGATCTGGGGCACCTCCTGCACTGCAAATAACAGAGGATCCAACCATTTATCCCAATCACGGCTATCTTCGTGCACGAACTTATGAATCATGTTTTCTAGTGTTTTATTAAATCTCTCCACGAGCCTGTGTGTCTTGGGGTGATACATGCTCGTACGGAGCTTCACTGTGGTATACAAGCACAGTTTGTTAATTAGGCACACCTGATTAGGCACACCTGAGGCTAATCGCTAATCAGCCTCCCAATTTCATCCGCTCTCCCGCAAACCACTGTTCACTCGCTCTGCTTCCAGCCGCCGCTAAACCATACCCCACCACCACAACATATTTTCATCCATAGGCAAATTGTCCTTATTTTTCTAAATGTTTTTTTTAAATTATTTCTGTGATGTATTGCTGCGTACTAGGCATCTTGGAACTTAAAATTCACCATCAGTCAGAGACATTTAAATCAGTGCAACCTGACTTTTTCCTTTCTGTTTGTAGTTGGTTGAGTTAATTAGATGGGAAGCAATTTCCAATATGCCGCTGTTAACTAATAAGAAAATGACAAAATAAATAAGATAAAGAAAGCCACCAAATCATTTTTTTCTTTGAAATTGATACTTAAAACACAAGGTTTAAGCTTTGGGAAATTAGAGTAGTGGTGATGTGAGGAAAGCTTATTCAGAAAGCAGGAGGACACATTTGCAGTGAGCTTTTGAGCAGATGAAGTAAATGAATGTTTGGCAGTACTCATTATTGTTCATTTCAAATTATGGTTTGTGTCTCTCACTATGATTTATTCTGTTTTTTTTTCTTTTTCAGATATTGTCTCTGAAATGATGTGATGGTTGGTAAACAAAGTTATAATTCCTGTAACAGCAAATTTGCTGATTGAGTCGATCATGAGTTGCAAAGTTTTTCATGCACACAAAATCAGATTTATGGGATATGCAAATGGAAACTTTGTCCTACGTTCAACAAAACGTTTGTCAGTTAGAAACAAATCAATGATAACACAGGATAAGAATGGATAGCTAAATTATATACTTTGGTGTTGTTGAGGCTGCACAAACTTCATTCAGGCCTGTGTTATGGTAAAAATATGCATGTTACTATGATATATTTTCAAACTGTTGACCTTTTTAAGTTGGTGATGAATAGAGGGTTATTTTTCTTTTGAATGGCTTAATTTTGGACACTTAAGTTATAAGTTCTTATCAGTCAAAGGGAGGAGACTCATCTGGCTGTGTACTGATATGAGTGGGTATGTGTTCAATCAGAATTGGAAACATTAATTTATCCTCTTTTTCACTCGTTTTTATATTATCCATTTTATTTCCACTTTTACCTGTGGCACGTTGAGTGCAAATAAAGTGATTTTGCACTATGGGCAATTCCTCAGTGCAGAATAATCTGTAAGCATCTATTGCTATCAGAGAAATGCTGAGCCATGAATTCAAAAAAACAAAACAAACAGCTTTCTCATAGTTACAGAGCAGCTGCATAAGAATATTCATTCAGATTATGCTGCAACTGAGAGAGATTATACAGTTAAACATAATGATTGGCATGACAGGATGCGGTGAGACATTTTAATGAATAGTGTTTAATATAAGATTAGATAAGAAAATAAATGTGATTTTAAATGTAGAAAGGGATAACAAAACCATATCTAAGATATTGAAAGTCATAATATGCAACCATTTTCACGATAAGTACTTTTGGGTACACATTCTCAATGTCTGCGCAAGTTTTGAGTATTATGAGTGAAGTGACTTTTAACAAAAAAATTCTTTTAAAAAAAAGAAGACGTGGACAGCCGGAAAACGGCAGAGATTCACACAAACACAGGCTCAGGTGCAACCTTATCAGGAAGCTTTTGAGAGCCCAGATTTCATATATTTCATATTAAAAGACCATTTCAAATCCATGTTCAGCTTTGTCCTGAAGGCCCTAAAGTAGACTATAATTTATAAAGGCTAATTTCTTTCAATAAAGTCTCAACTCTCTCAGCAGAACTCTGACACAAAAGCCACTTCAGATATTCAGTCTTAGATTTTTGTACACTCTTATTCCGGCTGGGAAGTTATCTTCAGTTGAAGTGACAGGGGAATGGATCCATTTTCCACAAATCAACTCTGATAAACTGCAGAGGTTTTAGGACCAGTTTGGTCTGACTCACTGGATGTGGACCACTGAGAAAGGGTTTCCATCAATGTTGTTGACTATTTCAGTCGGTGTCTTGCTTTCTTCCATTGTTTGTGTTGCCATTTTCAAAGTCCATGGCTCTTTGAGCAACAACAAGTTTCTTGAGCTAGCAAACTACATTGATATTGTGGAAAACCTTTAGTGGGAATTTGGATTGTACAATAAGGTAGTAATTGTTGCCTCATTCAGTGGATTTTTTCAAACATATGTTTAGAAAATGAATTCTGTAAAGAGAAATTCTTGCTTGTTTTCTGACCGGTAACACCAAATAAATTGTTTCTTTTAAGTAGCCCAGTGAGTCTCTCTTTAGAGCCAATGTGTAATCAGGCTTCACCTCAAGGATGTAGATTATGCCATTGTGTTTTTGTTTTTTATCTGTAAAACTTATATTGCGTAGTTGACGCACATTGTAGATTATTTTGAATGGAGTTTTCTTTAGAAGTAACTGATCCATATGTCAAGGCTCCCCTCCTATCATGTGCAAATGTTCCACAATAACTGTTTTGCAAGGACAGCGTGTGGCGCCATTTAGACCCGCCCTCCATGATTCTGGTTGGTTTAAGAAAATACAAACAACTCCAAACACCTGATTTTTTTTTAACCTATTCATGAATGATAATGGTTCGCTCCCAGAACTTTCTCCTAAAACGTAGTGCAGAGATACGTCTGGTAGGGTTACCAACTTCCTGAAAGATGGAACACTGGTGGGGGGTGGGGCGGGGGGAGTGGACTATACAACCTTAGACTGAGGAGCTCTGACTACTATGGACCAAAATATTTGATTATTGCATAATGCAAATTTTGTCCAAAATGATGGGGCTTACTCTTACACCTGCAATACCCTTCAGTAGTAGACTAAAGATATAACATAAAAATGCCCACATACCTGGTTGTGGGAGGTCCTAGTCATACCATATATAATCACATCAAGGAAATTGAAATTGTTTCAGCCATTTAGCAGATATGTATCACATAGGCCCATGTATTAGGACAAGCAAACACACAAACCTGAATATGATAAGTTTTGTATTTTTCAGCAATAGGAATATGTGTGTAATTGTAATTATAATTAATGATTATAATTCAAGAAATTTCCTTAGGCTGTGCAAAACAACTGTTTAACAAATATTATTTTCTCATTCTTTAGAATAAAACAGAACTATTTTAAGAAAAACAATATATGTATAAAAGCATCATGTAGTAATTCACTTTTATAGTAAAAATAACCAGTGTATCTGTCAACCAGATCTGGGTTTGAAAAATTGATGTGATGATTTCACATACCATATCAGTCTTTGGAGAACTTTGAGAGTGGTCCTCCACAGGCTCTCGTTCCTCCTATGCTTTTCTCCTAATGCATGCTATTTAATATCACAAATTCCAAACCCAGTGGCAGACGGCGCAGTTGTCCTTGTATTCATTCATGCATCCCAGACATTGGTACTCATTCCCTTCTTTGTTTTTGTAATCTCCTTTTTTGTTTTTGCCGCTGGATTACAATGCTCACAGGTTGCCATTTTTTAAATCTCGTGCCGATGTCAGGCGTATCATAGGTAGACAGCATGACTGTGTGACAGCGTGACTCACAACCGATAACAAGTGTTTTTTCTGTTTGGTTGTGGAGCATACATAACACTACAGACAGGCGGATGGATAACAGAGCAGGAGGGTAAAAATTGCCCTGTCTTAATAGTCTAACCTTAAATATTCCTCTCCCATAGATTTACAGTGAATTAATTCTCAAAAATATGGATCAAAGCAAGTTTCGTGTTAGTTCAATGCGGAATAAGTCTTTTAGTTTCCAATTACGGGATGATTCCATATTAAATGGAACGGTTGGCAACCCTAATGTCTGGCTATGCGAGACTAGAGGCAGCTTAACATGACACAGCTGGTGGTCATTTCCTAATTTACCATATTGAGTCTGAAGCCAAACATTGAACGTTGTAAACAAACAATGACACAGGTGGTGGAGGCTATTTTTGTCATATAGCTATCCACCCAGTAATCTGCCTGAATATGAGTCTGACTAGAGTAAAAAATATTAATGTAGCCCTTCTCAGGTGCAATCAGGAATAAGGAACATTTATTTGTCATTTCATTCCATGCACCTGTGCACGTGAAATGAAATGAAATATTGTTTCACCCAGCCCACAGCAGTGCGACACAAAGACAAAAACATATCCAAACTACAAGAACACATAGATCCAAACTACAAAAGAAAAAAAAAACCCTACAAAACATATTCCAACATTAAAAAAAAAAATCACCATCCTTGAGCGCGAACACCAGGATGACTACTGGAACTGGTGGTCTGCATGGGCTAGCAGTTAGCTTAGCCTGCCCTGCTTCTGCTTCCTGTCAGACCGACCTCGGTGTTTCCTCCTCAGGCGCAGCTCCAAGCGGGGCCGTGGTCCCTGGGCCCACTCTCCCAGCCAATCCAATGCCAGCTCATGTATGTATGCATATTGTATTTAGTATTGTATCTGTAGGAGCCTAAATTATTTAGTGTGGCAGATTGTTTTGTCTACTAGGGTTATTTTACATGAACTTATACTGACTAAATGAAGCGGTGCCCCCATCTGGATGGCTGTCCTCTGCAGTCATTCTGTGACATTTCAGCTCAACCACGTGACGCCAATCACGTAGTGTGTACGTCCGGATCAGGTGATCCAAGCAACAGTTCTGCAGGTAAAATATTAACTCAGTTTGTTCTGCTGCACAATGGAAAAGTACTTCTCAAAAAAAAAAAAGTCACGAAGAAAATTACTTCATTCAGGTGCAAGGACATAAGGCTGATCAGTATAGTTGATGGGCTGGACTTTAGAGAAAGATGGAAAAATACTATCAAATTGTCTATTTAAACGAGTATGGATATTACCTAATCTTTATAAAAAATTAGGCTATCAAATAACACATCAATTACAAAACCTTCATCTCATGCTGAGAGACGGCGCATTCTCATTTCTCACTCTAGCACCAACGATGGTGCACACAGAGAGAGAGAGAGAGGGAGAGGTCTATAGTATTTAAATGAAGTTTCATGGTATAGGACATTATTTTATTTGTTTATTTTGTAATTTGTAGGTGTGTAGATCTTTTAAAAGACATGTTTACGTTGAAATAAATACACCTATACAAGTAGTTATGTTTCTCGCTGTATTGGCTACCCTCTTACGGACATAATGCGCACAAATACACTCACCGGCCACTTTATTAGGCACACCTGTCCAACTGCTCGGTAACGCAAATTTCTAATCAGCCAATCACATGACAGCAACTCAATGCATTTAGGCATGTAGACATGGTCAAGACGATCTGCTGCAGTTCAAACCGAGCATCAGAATGGGGAAGAAAGGTGATTTAAGTGACTTTGAACGTGGCAGGGTTGTTGGTGCCAGACGGGCTGGTCTGAGTATTTCAGAAACTGCTGATCTACTGGGATTTTCACGCACAACCATCTCTAGGGTTTACAGAGAATGGTCCGAAAAAGAGGAAATATCCAGTGAGCGGCAGTTCTGTGGGCGAAAATGCCTTGTTGATGCCAGAGGTCAGAGGAGAATGGCCAGACTGGTTCGAGCTGACAGAAAGGCAACAGTAACTCAAATAACCACTCATTACAACCGAGGTATGCAGAAGAGCATCTCTGAACGCACAACACGTCGAACCTTGAGGCAGATGGGCTACAGCAGCAGAAGACCACACCGGGTGCCACTCCTGTCAGCTAAGAACAGGAAACTGAGGCTACAATTCGCACAGGCTCGCCAAAATTGGACAATAGAAGATTGGAAAAACGTTGCCTGGTCTGATGAGTCTCGATTTCTGCTGCGACATTCGGATGGTAGGGTCAGAATTTGGCGTCAACAACATGAAAGCATGGATCCATCCTGCCTTGTATCAACAGTTCAGGCTGGTGGTGGTGGTGTAATGGTGTGGGGGATATTTTCTTGGCACACTTTGGGCCCCTTAGTACCAATTGAACATCGTGTCAACGCCACAGCCTACCTGAGTATTGTTGCTGACCATGTCCATCCCTTTATGACCACAGTGTTCCCATCTTCTGATGGCTACTCCCAGCAGGATAACGCGCCATGTCATAAAGCTTGAATCATCTCAGACTGGTTTCTTGAACATGACAATGAGTTCACTGTACTCAAATGGCCTCCACAGTCACCAGATCTCAATCCCATAGAGCACCTTTGGGATGTGGTGGACCGGGAGATTCGCATCATGGATGTGCAGCCGACAAATCTGCAGCAACTGCGTGATGCTATCATGTCAATATGGACCAAACTCTCTGAGGAATGTTTCCAGTACCTTGTTGAATCTATGCCATGAAGGATTAAGGCAGTTCTGAAGGCAAAAAGGGGTCCAACCCGGTACTAGCAAGGTGTACCTAATAAAGTGGCCAGTGAGTGTATATTTGAATAGATTTGAACCTATGTGTTTTTTAGAAGGAATAATCTAATAATCGAACGTCATTTTTGGCCAGTCTTGACAGCCCTACTTCACACTTCTCATCCCATCAATCTCCAGAAGAGTCAGGTAATAATAATAATAATAATAATAATTAATAATAAATACCCCAAATGGCTCACATGGGGAACCACATAACTGCTCCTGAAGACAGAGGAGACACAGAACCTAAATAGTTACAGACCCATCACCTGCCTACCAACAATGTACAAGATCATCACCTCCATCATCACAGAGAGGACCTATAGCTTCCTCGACAAAAACAACTTGTTACCAGCAGAACAGAAGTGATGTGAGAAAGGTAGCTATGGCTGCAAAGACCAGCTACTCATCAATAAAGCCATATTGCAAGAGGTCAAATCGAAGAAAAATAACTTGTCAACTGTATGGATTGACTACAGGAAGGCATTTGACAGCATGCTACACTCCTGGATAGGCAAGAGCCTCAAGATCTACAGAGTCTGCCCAACAACTGTCAAATTCATCACGGAGAGCATGAAGACCTGGAAGACCACCCTGAATCTCCATCATGCAGAGGGGTCGTTAACATCGAGACCAATCAACATCAGAAATGAAATCTTCCAAGGGAACTCACTATCACCACTGCTGTTCTGCCTTGCACTAGCGCCACTCAGCAATTTACTGAACAACAGCAGCTATGGGTACAATCACAGAATGGCAAACTGACCCACCTGTTCTACATTGATGACCTCAAGACGTTTACCAAGGACGACAATCAGCAGAAGGGTCTCCTCACCCTCGTCAAGACCTTCAGTGAGGACATCAAGAGTGTGCCAAAGCCACTTTCAAGAAAAGAAGACTTACCAAGACTGCAGACTTAGACCTTGACATTGACACCGTAATCAAAGAGCTAGACCAAGATGGCACATACAAGTACCTAGGAGTGAACGAAGGAGATGGCATACAACACTCAACCATGAAGGAGAAGATCTGGAAAGAGTACCATAGGAGAGTGCGTATGGTACTGAAGAGTGAACTCAATGCGGCTAACAGAATTGAAGCTATCAACACCCTAGTGATACCTGTATTGATGTACAGCTTCAACATCATCAATTGGAAACTGAACGACATCAAGAGACTAGTCACCAGGGCAAGAAAGATGCTAACCATGGAGAAGATGCACCACCCGAAAGCAGATGTCGACAGACTGTACCTACCAAGAGCTCCAGGAGGACGAGGCCTAGTCTAACTCGAACTGACCTTCAAGACTACCACTATCGAGCTGGATGCATACCTGACAAAAACAGATGACCCACTCCTCTGAATAGCAAAACATCAGATCTACTCCGTCAATAAAGAAGCTGCACAATTCAAGAAAGAGCTTGATGTCCCAGAAACCCCACCAACAGAAAATGAGGCAACTACCATCTACGCCAAACGAGTGAAGCAGAAGACAAAACATCATGGCCAGCAGCAACTGCAAAAAACCTGGGAGGACAAAGCAATGCAGGGGGAGTATCCCAAAAGAATGAAAGATGCAAACGTGGACCAACAAAAGACACACCAGTGGCTGAGGAGCACCGGACTGAAAGCAGAGACGGAGGGCCTGATAATTGCTGCACAAGACCAGAGCTTGGCAACCAGATCCTATCACCATCGCATCATCAAAGATGGAACAGACCCAAAATGCAGAATCTGTGGAATGTATGAAGAAACCATCGACCATATTGTCTCAGGCTTCCCAGAACTGGCAAAGACCTAGTACATATACAGCCACAACAAGGCAGCAGCATACCTGCACTGGAAGAGCTGCAGGAGTTACAAGATCAAGACGACTGAGAAGTGGTACAAACATCAGCCAAAAACGGTCACTGAGAACAATAATGTCACCATCCTGTGGGACATGCCCATCCACACTGACAGAGAGATAAAAGCCAACAAGCCGGACATTGTTATCAAGGACAGGAAAGAAAAGAGGTGCGTGCTCATCGACATGGCAATACCATCCAAAAAAAAAACACCTCAGTGAAAGTCACAGAGAAGCTGACTAAGTACAAAGACCTGGAGATTGAAATCAACAGGATGTGGGGTATGAAGACCAAAACAACACCAGTGGTCATCGGAGCTCTAGGACTCATGAAGAAGGGAATGGAAAAGTTCACCAACCGTATCCAGGCGACATCAACATCCATGCAGTCCAGAAGATCGCCCTACTCGGAACAGCCCACATATTACGACGAGTACTGTCAGTCAAGTGACATCTGCCCTGTAGTGCCTCATGTCCATAGTTTAGACCCAGCTCTACAGGATGTAAAACAGGAAACACAAAAGAAATAATAATAATTTTGTTGATATACCACTTTTCTAAAACAGTTGGAATTTTTGCTTGTGTACATTTTACCAGGAGGGAGTTTGGTTTTTAGGACAGGCAGAGGGTACCCTTGTCATAACTGGTTGAGGGGATGGACTATGTTTTGAGTACCCTTTGATGAACCTCCTAAAATATCCACAAATGCCCAGGAAGGATCTGAGGATAGCGTGGTTGTGTGTGTCAAGTTTTGAGGGATCTGTGGCCACTCCATTTTTGGACACTACATCCACTCCATAGGTCACTGACGTACGATAAAACGGGCATTTGTCTAATGAGTTTACCTTCAAGCGGTCAAGAACTTCCAGTAAGCATTCGTTGTGTTCCTCCAGTGTCCGCCCAAAAATGATTAGATTGTCAAGGAACACCAGCACCCCAAGCATATTCATATCTCCAACTGCCCTCTTCATTACCCTCTGAAAAGTGGCCAGGCCATTTGAAATCCCCTGCGGCATTCTTTGAAACTGATAAAACACCAGTGGGCATATGAAGACTGTTTTTTTCCTTATCTGAGGAGCTCATGGGGATCGTGTAGCATCCACTTTGTAAGCTGAGTTTATAAAACAGTATGATCCCAGAAAGAGTGTGCAGTGCATCTTCAATCTTGGGCATCGTGTACTGGTCCAGAATGGTGCATGGGTTTAAGGTGCAGTAGTCTACGCACATCTTTACTTTGTCATTCCTCTTATGCACAACTACAATAGGCAAGGCATAAGGGCTCCTCGAGAGGGAGATGATGCCTGCATTTTGTAGCACCTGCAAATGTTTCTGTACGTCTTTGAAATCAGCAGGTGGTAGCCTTCTGGATCTCTACCGGAAAGTTCTCATCACACAGCTGGATTTCATGTTCCAGACCTGTGGCACAGCTCTTTCAGCCAACTTCTCACACAGTGAAGCCTTCTGATCTTCTGGGATCAGAGAATCCCCAAAATCAAACCGTTCGGGTGATATACATCTGGGTACTGTTAAAGTAGCCTTTACCTTCGTGGACACAGTATCCACTGGATACAGGTGAGCAATGGCTGTTCCTGGTCTCATGGAGACTGTCTTGGTAGAAGTATTTTTCACAGTGACTGTTATCTTCTTCCCATGTGAGACAGTGGGTGCTGGTTGCATTTCAGGGCAGATGGCAAATCAATTTAGTGTCCCGTCTCCATTGATAGTCAACCAAAATTCTTTTGTCTTCTCCTCTTTTTGGTAATCTGACCATACTGACAAGTTGACAACTTCCACTTGCAGGTAAGTGTACAACTTTTTGTGGGTATACCACACTGTGCCTCTGCAGTCATCAACTGCATTCTTTTCATTGCTCCGCAGCTATGCCTCCTTGACAACAGGGTGTATCTTTAGCGTATGCAGAAAGTCATCTCCACCTTTCTTCTTGCACTCCTGTAGCAATCTCGCAATCATACTGGTATTTGTGCCCACCTGGATTGCCACCTGCTTCATTATGGGTGGATGTGGATAGATGGGTGCCAGTGTGTCAGTTTTCAAATGCACCCCCATGGACCTGCTGAAGAAACTAGCTGCAGTTCAATGTAGCTGTTGTACAGATACTTTTGATCACTGAGTTCCCATATCTTGAGATTGTCAAGGGAGTGAAGGAGTAGATATTTCAAGTGCTTCTGATAAAAAGTTTGGTATTTGATTGTATCGATATGTTAGACCAATATGTTTACAAATTTACAAAGTAAAAACAGTATTTCTCCCTCTTGTACTAATTATATTCAAACCATGTAATTTTAAGATTTAGCTTTTAACTGCTGATGATGATTGACACACAGTTGAAAAATTTCTAATAAAATTGAAATTTATTTATTTTTACTTTATTTCCAGCCGTGCAAGTTAACAGGCAATTAGCAATGCAGAACATAATCACCTTGAGATTGGGCTTCACGTGACATACGCACACCTATAGATGACATAACACCATACATGGATAGAACGCACACATACATATAAATTGTACATCAAAACAGTACAGTACAATACAGGTTTTCCAGCTAAGGTAGCTAATAACTGGTGTCCATCTCCTTATAAAAATAGGCAATTTAAGTTGTAGCTGGGCAGTCGTGTTCCATCATGTAGACATGTTTGACTTTTTGCAACCAATGAGTCATTGTTGGGGGTTAGGCGTCATCCAGTTTATCGTAATTATTTTTTTTTGCAACCATCAACAAAATATGCAGTATATAGCACTGGTCTGGGGTAAACAAGTGCTTATGTGATATTTCCAATAGAAACAATAGCCGGTCAAAGGGAATGTTTGTTTCCAGGATTTTCTCCATTTCTTCTTTGACGTTTTTCCAGAATGTCTCTATTCTCGGGCAGTCCCAGAATATGAGAGTATGGTCTCCAACCATACCACAGTCTCTCCAGCATTTGGTGGTAGAATTGTTTTTAAAGACACAAGCTGTCAATGGGGTCCTAGAGAACCTCATTTTAACCTCCAGTCAAATTCTTTCCATAACTGGCTACCAATCCCCTTATGACAACTTGAGCATATGTTTTCCCAGTCATCATCATCCACTATTGTATTCAACTCCAGTTCCCATTGTCCTTTAACATGTATAACGGTATCTGATGTGTCTAACAATAGCTTTTTGTACATATGGGATATTTGTTTTTTTTGTTAATACAGGGTGTTCAAACAGCTGTATGAAGTGGGTTTCTATATTTACTGGTTCTCTTTTAATGTAATCCCCGGTCTGTATTTTCTGTGGTGCAGTGTCTAATTTGTAAATATCTATATAGGTCACTTGAAGGTAGAGCAAACTTGTCTTGGAGTTGTGGAAAAGATTTAAATGTATTCCCATCAAACAGTTGATTAATTGTCTTCAACCCACTTTCAGTCCAACTTTTATAAGCCTTATCCCTCATAGATGGGAGAAACTCTATATTTCCTGCTATGGGCATGGCCCTTGACAAAGTTGCAGCTCGCTTTTGGATTGAAGTCCAGACCTTCAGTGTATGTTTAATCCATACATGACTTATTTTGATCTTTTTTCGAGACTTGGCTAAGAAATGGAAGAATAGATAATGATACTCCTGGTAATGAGTTTTGTTCAATAGAAACCCATCCAGTCTCTAGATCCTTAACAATCCAGGCCACTACTGCTCTGAGCTGGGCTGCCCAATAGTAAAGTTTTAGGTTGGGTAAACCCAGACCTTCTTTCTCTTTTGTTGACATCAAATTTTTTATCTGACTCTTGGTCTCCTGTTTTGCCTAATGAACTTTTTTCTAACAGCTTAAATGTGGATTGTGGTACTAATACAAAGAGGGATTGAAATAAGAAAAGTAATCTTGGTAGAATATTCATTCTCACTGGTTGTATCCTGCCAAAAAATGACAGAGGCAGTATATTCCATCTGTTTAACTCTTTATTAAATTTCTTTAATCAATTTGTTGTGATTTGAGGAGAATAGTTCTGCAATTTTAGGTGTGATAACTACACCAAGTTCTCTCTGAATCCCTGTTTGGATCTTCTGAAAGAGACCATGTCATGTAATTGGGAAGGCCATTCCCCAGCTATCATCATGGCTTCGAATTTGTTCGTATTGACCTTATACACTGACACTGCACCATACTTATTAAGGCTATGTAAGAGGGCGGGGACAGAGGTAACAGGGTTTTCTAAGAATAATAATATATCATCTGCGAATAGTGCTTATTTGTGTTGATAATTTCCTTCATCAGATATTCCCTGTATGTGGGGATTAGTTCTTATTAGTTCAGCCAGTGGTTCGATGCTGAGTGCGAACAAGGATGGAGATAGAGCGTCCCCCTGGCGTGTCCCACGTCCCAGAGGAAAAAATTCAGAGCAATGTCCATTTACCCTAACTCTAGATCTATCATTAAAGCCCATATAGCTAAGAGTCTGTTCTAGGAATGTCCAATCAACCCTGTCAAATGCTTTCAAGCTGAGAAGTATTGACGGGGTGTTCCTCTTGGCTGCAATTGATTGTAAGTTCAAGGCTCTCCTGACATTATCAATTCCCTGTCGGTTATTAATAAAACCTGTCTGATCTGGTGTTACAAGTTTATTGATGTGTTTTTGTATTCTATTTGCTATAATGGAGGTCAAACTTTTAAATCCACACAGAGGAGGCTGATTGGCCTGTCGGACATGCATTGAGTCGGGTCTTTATTGTCCTTATGTATAACACTTATTACTGCATCTGACCATGACCCAGGCAGATTCCCCTCTGTTAGGGCATAGTTATAGACTCTGCATAGAACTGGGGTTAACTCATTTACTAATGTTTTGTAGTATTCTCCAAGAAAACTGTCTACCCCTGGAAATTTATTATTTCTAAGTTTGAGAATACTCTTTGATTTCTTCTTTAATAGGACACGTTATCATATCGGACTCATCTGCTGTTAATCTAGTCAGATTGAATTACAAAAGGATTCAATCTTTTCTCTTTTATGAGGCTCATCTTCCTCTTTACACAACTTTCTGTAGTAAGTAGCGAATGCCTCTGCAATATCTTTTGGTTGGGTTAACATCTGGTCCCTGTTTGGGCATTTTACCTTGTGCACTACTCTGTTGGATTGGGCTTTAAGCAGCTGGAAAGCCAGTAGGCGGCTTTCTCTGTTACCCATTTCATAGTATTTCCTATTTATGAATCATAGCGCCCCCTCAGCTTTATAGGTTAACATATTGTTCAATTCTTGTCTTATTTTCTTTTGATAAGTCTAATATTTTCTGATTTTTTTGATAGTTGATGCTCTGTCTCTAGTTTCTTGATTTTCTCCAATTCAACTTGGGCTAGCCTTTGCTTTTTTAGTCTTGAAGAAATAGCAATAATATTACCCCTCATCACTTCTTTGGCCCCTTCCCAGAGAATAGAGGGAGAGACAGTGTCATTATCATTAGAGGTAAGAGATTCTGTGAAGTCTTTATGTATTTCGTCTTGAATTGCTTCATTATTTAACAATGAGACATTAAGTCTCCAGTATATAAACTGTTTATTTGATCCTATCTTTATTTTTAAGGTGACAGGGACATGGTCTGATATGGTTATTGGTTCTATATTACAGTCACTAGTCCTGTAGATGTTTGTTCCAGATATCACAAACATATCCAGCCTAGAGTAACTGCCATGCACCTGTGACATGAAAGTGAAGTCTTTTTCTCTGGGGTATAAGTGGCGCCAGATATCCACCAAGCCCAGTTCACCCATCATTGCTAACAGAGTAGTAGACTTTTTTTTTTTGGACAAAGAACCTACTTCTGCTGGGACCCTATCCATAGTTTGTCTCAAAATGCAATTGAAGTCTCCACCTATCAAAATATCTGCTAATAAAGATGCTATGTTTTTAAAGAAATCTCTACAGTCTTCATTTGGGGCATATAAATTGAGCATTGTTGTTTTAGTACTTCCAATAGTCCCTATTATCATTACATATCCCCCCTCTTTGTCATCAATTGTTTTTTCATGGTTGAAGTAAACTGATTTATTGGAATACGATGGCGACTCCCCTTTTCCTCACATTTTTAAAAGAAGCACTATACACTTGATCCACCCATTTTCTTTTTAGTTTTAAATGTTCCTTTTCTGACAAATGAGTTTCCTGGATCATTGCTATAGAGCAATGTAGTTTTTTTTAAAGTTGATTGAATATTTTTTTTTCTCTTAATTGGACTGTTTATACCCTTAACATTATAACTAATACAATTTAGACTATCCATGTATTGTTGGTTTACATTTGTTAGTATACTCCCCTCTTAGTTTTATCCAAAGGCATATAAACTCAAGTAAGGCAGAAGTGTAACAGCATGACAGTGGCCCAATGTAAATCTCAAGGTAGAATAAACAGAACAAATAATATAGAGTAATATAAGTAAAGTAAAACACAGTAAAGTGAACTTCCACATATCCAACCGGTTTTTCAGTATTGTTTTTGTTGTTCAGTTACTTATAACTTAAGCACAAACAGTTTCCCGATGTAACCTGGGCAGAGGAGTGTGACTGTTCCTCCATGAAAATCACACACAGTGTCGTGCCACTGTCATCCGGCTCGTGGAGTGGTTGCTGCTCGAAATGCGGGTATTATACTCGCGGCTCATATTTAAGTTTCGTCCGTTGCATTAAAACTTGGAGTTGTCATCCCGATCCTAACATTGATTGTTTTGAGTTCCACAAAATAAAACTGGGCGTGCGCTGAGATCACTCACCTCCATTGAAGAAAGGATTGACATCGGTGCCCGATACTACCGCTGGGTCTTTCCCTCGTCTCTCTACTGCGTTGCCCCACCTGCAGCGGGATAGCTCCCTCTCCATCTGTTCCTGTTCGTCCACCCGGACCTGGATATGGAGTGCTCCTGAAGTGTCTGGAGAGCATCCATTAGTGTCGGGTAGGTCTTCTCACCAGATTCTGTGAGCATTTTGAGCTGTGCCGGATACACGCATTTGGCTTTGATGTTTTTCTGCTTTAGTTGTTTGATTACATCTCATACCTGTACTCTCTTCTTTTGTAATTCTGGGGAGTAGTTGTGGTCAAAATATATTGATTTTGCTTTGTAGAGGATGTGCTTTTGACTCCATGCTTGTCTTAGGATCATGTCTTTCATTGAATAGTCCACAAACTTAACAGTTATGGACCTCGGGGGAGCTGTGTGGTTTCTTGGTTTGGTTGTTTGAGAACGGTGGGCTCTCTCTATTTGTGGATTCACTTCGGGCATTGGTTGAAGGACTGATCGAATCAGCTCCTTCACAAACACCTTATATCCTTTCCTTCAATCTCTCCAGGTACTTGGTAAATCCTCAGATTGTTTCGTCTAGACCTGTTCTGCAGGTTTTCACATCTGGCCATCAGATCCATCTCCCGGTGTAGCAGGTATTGGATTGCTCTCATATCTCCTCCCACTGTGCTCTTTGGCACTAATACGACCGACCCTCCACCTCCGTGGTTCTTTTCTCATGTTTTGTCATTTTGCCTTTCAAGTCAAATTGATGATTCCAGCTTGGTCAGCATTAGCTTGGTCTGTTTGTGTCCTTCCAGGTTTTCTTTCCTTAAGTTGCTCCAGCTCAGCTAATATTTTGGATTCTGAACCGTGTGGGCTAGCATTAGCAGTATCGCTTACAGGAGTTTGAATTTGTTGCTTCAAATTTTCATTCTTATCCTGTTTACTTGTGCTTTTACCTCTGACAGACGATTCCATGTTGAATTTGTGCGGTTTTGCCGAGGTTTTAGTAGTTTTGTTTGGAAATTATTAGTTAGATGGATGGAGCTAAACTTTTAGGCTGTTGCCTCCAACATGGCGTCACTGGAAGTCCCTTGTCTTTATTTTTAAATGCTTTTGTTTCTTAAAGTATATTATGAAATGTTTATACAATGAATAATATATAACTTTAAAGTTGTATCAGTCTGAAGGAACTACTGAGTCACATCCATTTGTCAATGCACAAGAAACCAGCCCTGTCATACCAGCCCTGTCCTTGTTACTGAGGAAGTTTGTTGGTAAAATTCCTTGTAAAATTGTAAATTTTCTCCATACTAGGACAATGACACGCTCCACATGGATGCGGACAGATGCAATTTTTCTTGTTGCCTCAATTTCTAAAGGACCAAGCTGCTTTTTCCCTTTTGTAAAAGCAGGTATCTTAACTTCTGCATGATACTAATTTTTTATCTGTAAGATCTTCCCGACTTGTCCTCAATATGCATTTTCTTCTTCTTTCCTCTGACAACCTTTGAGTTTCTTCTCCTTGATGGCTGATTATCTTAGGAAAGTGAAAGTAGGATTTGTTCCGCTCTCTGTCAGCTCGATTGGAACAACCAAAAACAGTGCAGAAATTAACCATTGTAAAATATCGAAACACGATAGCTATTCTGTATGAATCAAACCTTTAAACAAATTCTGTCCACTTTGACTGTTTAGAAAACGTTTAGCATTGCACAGTGAGAGCAACACAGTATCCTATAGATTGGAGCCATTGTCCTCCAACATGGCAGATGTGTTGCCGTCATGTGATATGTGACGTAATATGAGAATAACCCATAGGCAGGTCATCAGCACTTTCATCTATCCCAGTGAGCAGAAGGGCATGGTCTGGATCTATCCAGGCGTGGGCAATCTTATCCAGAAAGGGCCGGTGTGGGTGCAGGTTTTTGTTCCAACCAAGCAGTTACACACCTGATCCCACTAATCAACCAGTAGAGTCTTTGCTAAAAAACTTGATTAGGAGACACAGGTGTGTAACTGCTTGGTTGGAACAAAGACCTGCACCCACATCGGCCCTTTCTGGATAAGATTGCCCACCCCTGATTACGCTCTCTCTCCTCTGCACCAGGATAGGAATGTAACCTGCACCATATTGAATGTCTTCTTGTTTTTAACTATTCTTATATTGCTAATTTATTTGTAGTAACCCTATGATCTCAGTGACCCCTCCAATTATGTAACCCTTCTAGGACATTATGTATAGTGTATTTAGTATTGTATCTCTTGGAGCCTAAATTTTTTAGTGTGGCAGATGGTGTAGGGTTATTTTAGATGAACTTCTACTGACTAAATGAAGCGGTGCTTCCACCTGGTATAACAAACACCCCCTATTGGGTGTAATTATCTCCAAGTAAAAAGAAGCATAAACTCTTAGTGCAAATAAAAAACAGTAGAGCTAGAATGTTGTGTGTATAATGTTGCGTCACTTCATCCAAGTACTATATATAGTCAAGTAGGTTTTATTTGTGCCCAGAGGGGCAATTGTTGTGTAGCAGTGACAAAATTTAAACACACAAACACTCTACAGAACACATAAGGCAAAAATTCCTGAGCCATAACATATTGTAGGTTGATCAGCAATGATAAACAATAGCTTAAAGAAAACAAGTTTAAAAAACGATAAATAACTTAACAGACACAATATAAACAACAACAAAAAAGCATACATGCCGCTTACTTAAATTACTGGATTATCCATCCATCCATTATCCAAACTGCTTATCTCTCAGGGTCACGGGGACGCTGGAGCCTATCCCAGCAGTCATTGGGCGGCAGGCGGGGAGACACCCTGGACAGGCTGCCAGGCCATCACAGGGCTTTTCAACAATGAAAATGAGGGGTCCGCGATGATGTAGTGGCCTAAGCATCGGCTTTGTATCGATGCAGTTACCCAGTGGGGACCAGGGTTCGCGCCCTGGTCTTGTCAGATCCGACTATGGCCGGACTCGACGAAGCAGCAATTGGCAACGCTGTCTTCGGGAGGGGGGCGGAGTCGGCTTGTGTTCGTCACATGAATGCGTCTCTGTGTCTGTCAGAAAAAGCAGTGGTTCAGCCTGGATTCGCCTTGTCGTGAAAGTGGGCAGGCATCTCCTTCGAGACTGCCGGCTGGAGAGACGCAGTTGGCAAATGCATGCAGTACGAGGGTGGGTGTTTGAACTTAAAAAAATAGGGATCGATTGACCACTAAATTGGGAAAAATCAGAAATAAATTAGAAAAAAAAAATCATGAAAATGAGTTTTTAAACCCCCCCCCCCCAATATCGCTCCCCATTGTACTTGGCCAATTACCCCACTCTTCCGAGCCGTCCCGGTCGCTGCTCCACCCCCTCTGCTGATCCGGGGAGGATTGCAGACTACCACATGCCTCCTCTGATACATTTGGAGTCACCAGCCACTTCTCACCTGACAGTGAGGAGTTTCACTTGTTGAGCACCTTTCCTACCGTTGAGTGTTTCTTTTAACATTACATTACATTACAGTCATTTAGCCGATGCTTTTATCCAAAGCGACTTACAATAAGTGCATTTAACGTAGGAAATCAGGAGAACTAGTAGTCATCAGAGGTCATAAGTGCATCTTCTCTCTAAAGAAGCATCTAAGAGCAAAACCAGTGCTAAAGTAAAAGCGTGAGAAAGATTTTTTTTTAATGAGTGAATACAATAAGTGCTACGAGCAAGTAACAGGGTAGTAGTTAGCAAATATTATATATATATATATATATATATATATAAATAAACCTACAATGAGAATGAACAGGATATGCATTAAAGAAAGACAAAGTCTCACATTAAGTGATTTTCAATATAACTGGGTATGTATTGTCAAAATTACACCCAATGACATGTAAAAGCAAGCTCAACGGAGGAATGGGTTACGCTGAAAGACTAAATTGTACTATCTAAATCAAATAGATACAATTAAAAAAAATGAATTATGGTTTTTATTCCAAAACTTTAGATAAAAATAATTGTAATTTTCTTTGAATGACTATAGATGTTTCAAATCGGTAGTTTTTTGAAAACAGTAGCAACTCTTATCTTGAAACCAGTAAAAGTAATAGTAGGTCACTTTCCCTTAATGCATTTAGTAAGATCAATGTTATACTTCTCCCAAATATGTATAACTTACAAACAAATTCAACAAACAGATCAGAAGTAACTAAAGATCCCTTTGTTCTTATTACAAACAATAATAACCATGAGATGTAAACCAGAATGTGTGCAGACACTTGTATCTGGAAAGCAACACAAAAATGTTTTCACTATGATAACTATTTCTCTAAACGGAGCTCTGCATACAGTTATTTTAGCCCATTATGATCTGCATAAGTGTTGGCACGTGTGATGAGTAGTGGAAGCGACCCAAAGCGGAAGTAAAAAAAAAAAATGGTGCAGCCACTCTCTGCAGTCGTTCTGTGGTATTTCAGCTCAACCATGTGATGCCAATCATGTAGTGTGCACGTCCGGATCACTTCATCCAAGCAAAAGTTACGGCAGCTAAAATATTAACTCAGTTAGTTTTGCTGCACAATGGAAAAATATTTATCCAAAAAACAAAAAAATTAAACCGTGACTGAAAAAAAAAAAAAAAAATTAGGGCGACAATACAAATGAATGGCTGTTCATTACCAAATGCCACAGGAAAGTGAAAAGGGGATCCTTTTTGTTATTTACTGCAGTGTTGTCCTTGCTTGCTAGTTTACTTCCGACACGCGAATAGTGTCCAGTGTCCCAAGGTGAAATCCACTTGCAACCTTAACAAACTAGCGGTTTTACTCAAAAACACACACGGCTAACAGTTAACACCAGGGAAAATGACTTCCAAAACACAACTCCAGCAGTAAAGTCGAAACAATCCCTTTATTCACAGCAAGATTGATGGATAATCCCACCACATGGATTTTTCTCTCCCAAAATAACCCCAAAAGCATCATGGGACATGTAGTCTTGTCCTTATGCACATAGTCTGTGTGTACATTTCACTAGGTGTTATTTATGGGGCTGTGCTACATAAAAAAAAATAAAAAAAATCGAGCACCTCAGCCAAGAGGTTTGGCTGAAATGCACTCTGACAACTGCGTAATGTCTACATCATGTTTTGAGACCTGTATCTTAGAACAAAACAAAGTGCCACAAGTATTTGAGCAGGCATGCAAACATATACTATATGACTGCACACTAGGTATTTTACGGCAGTGTGCTTTCTCAGAAGTCTCCACATAAAATTTGCCTGGGGATTACAAATTGATGCAGCATCTACAATTGATTCCAATGTCTGTCCACTCTGTGTGCATGTAAATGAGTGCAGGAAACATGCGTACACACATAAAGACTAATAATACAACAAAGATAGTGTCGTCGCAGGCTGCTCTGGTTACTCTATCTGAATTCATTAGATTATGTGCCATGAACCTAAAGAGTTAGCTGTGTGATTTTGGGTATGTGAAAGAGGAGCCTACAAGCTGAATGGAAGTCAGTAGTTTAGTCCCACAGACAAGATTGCGGTTGCACTCCATAGTTGCTTCTGCCTGGATAGTTTTGTGGCTCTCTTACTCACAAATCCTGTTCAATTGATTCCATACTCAAGGCTTCTAAATGCATCCTGTTTGAAGGCCAATCCATGTCACCTATTTTAAACGGCAAAACACTAATTCAAATTTAAGGCCCCATGAAATAAAAAAATGCAAACTCTTTTCCAGTTGATGCACCCAACCATTAGGTAGTTGAGGCAGATGACACAAGCATGAGAAGGAAAATGCTCATAAGGAATTTGCACTCAAGAAAGCCAAAAATAGTTAACTCCAAGATCACTCTGTAAGGGGTAATTTACTCAACGTATACTATGGGGCATAACATTTTCCTTGACATCTCTTAGCAAACAGGCAGTGCTGTGTGGGGGATTCTTTTCCATAGTAATGTGTTTTCAGAGTTCCCTCAGTTTGTGTTTTGCATTACGCTTGAAAAGCAAAAAAGCTTTTAATTATTTTCTATAGCCAACCCAGCCTCCTTGATGTTGTAATATTTATTGGGAGAAAAAAAAGTATAGTTAATACCCATGGAGGGTTACTAAACCGCAACGGTGGGCTGTCAGGGCCATCACGGCCTTCTATGCTGGCCCTGTCAAAATCAAAATCGCAATTTGTTTTTCATAGTTAAATTGAAGTGTACCTGAAATGTGTCTGAATTGAGTAACTTGTTTTCTCGTAGAGCTGACCAGGGATCTCCTGTATTGGAATGTCATCTAAACACATCACAGCTCCTTGGACCAGCACTAGTGGTCTTGCTAGCCTTTCCTTGAAGCTTGAAGCTGCAAACTGGTTACAACTTTGAGTGACTGTATCATCAGCCAATCAGATTTTGATGTGTAGTGACAGAACACCCCAGGGGTCCTGCGATATATCGGTGCTAGCCGCCAGTGTCATCATCAACCTTGAGCTTGAGTCTTTGGCTGGTTTGAGTGGTTTGTGAGCGAACTAAGTGCATTGGCCACCCCATTCACAGCTACTGACAATCTTGTTGTTGATCTACTTGCTGCTTTTTGAGGATTGTCTGCATTTTTTACACATTCTCCCAAACAGAATTAATTACTGGATGAAATTTGCAAGAGAAAGCTGCCACAAGTTTCTCAAGTGAGGTGGAACTTCAACTCTTGGTTGGTGTGCACATTTTTCTCATTGAACTGAAGGCGGTGCACTGATAATATTGTGGCTATAATTTATTGAAGTTGCGCGAGTGACTGCTTCACACTACATCAACTGTGGAAACTTTGTTTTTGTTTAAATGTCATATGGTGTGCGTCTGCAATCTGGTTCCTGAGTGACATAAAGGAAGAGCTGATGGTGATGCAATAGCTGCTATGGTGCACAGTGGTGTATGTGTGCACTGTGGTTGTTGAAGATCAGCTGTCTTGTTGGTGTTGATGTAGTAGTGCAAATTGTGCATGATAGTGTATTTTGTATGTGATTGTGTGGGCTGTATCAGCACCCATATGAGAAAATTGTGTGTTTGTGTGTGTGTGTGGGGGGGTGTGTGCAGTTCATTACTGAAGGTCTTGACTGAAACCCCTTGGTACACTACTGCTAAGCTGGCCTACAAGGCACAGGCCCAGGGGCCCAAGGGGTCAAGGGGCCCTGGAGCCAGAGCCTCTGTGTGAAGTCATTGTTATTAACTTGTCAGAGCTGTGGGACTTAGTCAGTGGCATCAATAACAGCTTACGGTCACTGTTTTTTTTAGGTGTTTGTTTTTGAGGTGGCTTTGACTGATCTCATGTTTGTGGGTTCTTCATTTGTTACCAGACAAGGAGCATAAATACATCAACAATAGACAAAGACAGTCATTATGCACAGTAAAAAAACAAAACAAAAAACAGAACAAGGACAGGCACCACATCAAACTGATGCATATATAAACAGCAACAATAAAAAAGACCAAGTACAGTTACAATCCAGACAAGTTCGATTTACCTTTTCTGAGGCCACCACAAAAACGTGACTGCAGATGGAACAAAGGACCTCTGAGTCTCTCTGCAGACACAGAGGCATCATCAGTTGTTCACTAAAGGAACTTTTAAGATTATTAAAAACAGAATTTAAAGGATGTCCTTCATATTGTAGAATGGTCTGCATTTGGACCTAGTTCTTGTTTTAGAGTAACCTCCAGTGAGTCTTGCTTCAGGCCAATAACAGAACTTGCCTTTTTAATCAGTTTTATCCGTTTAATAATTCTGTCTTTGTCTTACACTAAAAGGCTTCCACCCGGCAAAGCACAGTGTAAAAAAATGACACTTGCTAGAAACCCCTCATAAAAAAACATGCAGGAGTTTCTTATGCTCAAATTGGATTTATTGCTCGGATCAGATTTTTTGTTTGGCTGTTCACATTATTTTTTAAATGTGGCCAACGTCAGATTTCAGTGTGAACTGGTCATGGTCTTGAACTGACCTGCATGCGTAAATGAACAATAACAGGTCCCCCTGCTCAAGTGGCGCCGCTCAAAGGTGCAGACACACTGGATCCGTTGACCCACCCACCCTTATAAACAATACAGTGGGGGTATTGTGGGGTAAGGGTGGGGATACCTGCAGTCAGTTGAGACTGAAGAGGTCACTTAGATGAGGGATGAAATGTTTCTCTCAATAAACATGTCCAGATGAACTGATTCACCTCTCTGTGATATCCTTACCTGGATTATTGAGCATGCATAAATAAATGACTAGAAAAGAAGTTGTTTGCATGCACACCGCACCGTTTTTGGTGTGAAAAACAACGCATCTCGGGCAACGTGCACAGGGAAATGTCAATCAAAATGAGGGAGATGTCAATCAAAACGTGATCTGCCATGCTGTTTTTTGAACTAGGTTTTCTAATCGTTATGAATGCTTATTTTCAGATTTTTGTGGATGCTTAAAGGTAGAACGAGTAGGGTTTTCCTAAAAATCAGTGTATAGACCCATACAAAAATAATCCCTCTCAATCATCACTTATGACCCACTATACATGTGTGGCGGTGTCTGTATCTGTATCTGCAGAGACCCTGTTCTCTGCCTGTATTTTCTTTTTGTTGTGTACAAGACGTTTCTGGGCGTTAACCTTTGGGCAGCGGAAATCTATAAAAGCATAGCAACTAGGTGCCAGATCGAGATCGCAAGAACACATCCAAGAGGATGCTACGGCAGTGGCAGACACAGTGCCGTAAATAGCAAATATAGTGAGATGAAACGCCAAGCGGACATGGCTGGCGTTAGGGGCAGGCGAGACCGGGCTGTGTCCGCTCATTTGAACTCCTTGCCTCCTGACGGCGGACTCGTCCTCACATATGAACCTATTTATGATTGATATTATTTTTCACCTTTCACAGCTTGACTCGGGTTTTGAATTAAGTTGGTGGGTAGAATTAGCTAACTGTAGGAACAGAAGAAGGCTAGACCGCCACTTAATTGATACGAGTGCAATCACATTAACAAAATGGACATCAGAAATAGTAAAAAAAAAAAGCCCAACTCAACCAGTACAGCAGTGTCCTTGCTCTCTGTGCCCCCAGTGCTGCCACTAGCCTGTGAAGCCTCCACCTCTCTACAACATCACTGGTGCCACAACCAGCAACATTGGCCTCCTGCTGGAGCACAACATCGCCAGGGCGGCGGCGCCACAAGCAGCAACACCGGCCTCCTAGAACACAGCTTCAACAACAGATGCTCGCTTTTGCTGCTAACTGGATCATACCAGAGCAAGCACCCCCGCAGCGATCAGTAGGCCCGGATGACCTCTGTGATAATATGTCGAACCAGGTAAAACTGCTTCCAGCTCAAAGGATTTCAGGGAAGAAACAAACTTTTGCAACAGCATGGTACCACAACAGACCCTGGCTGGAATATTCAAATAAAACTGACGCAGCTTTTTGTTTTCAGTGCCTCAAATTTGGCAGGGTGTGTGTGTGTGGGGGGGGGGGTTGTTGCTGTTGTTGTAACAACACTACATATAATAACACAATTATAAAACACTTTCCATTAACAAAATTATTAAAGTGCTGTGTAGTGTGGCAGTGCACATGCAGTGGTGCTGTAGTTGCTATTTAGCAGTTGCTGTGGGGATCTTGTGTAGCCCCCTCATGAAAATCAAATGCACGTCTTATTGATTTGCTCTAACGCCGGGTCTGTAAGTGGACAAAGCTCGTTCCAAAACGACAGTGAATCTGGGATTGGCTTTCACCTGGCAAGCACTGAAGGAGAGGATGGGGTCATGGGGATGAAGAGTGAGGCAGAGTTGGCCTGTACACTGGGATGTGTTCTGGCAACTGCGGTCAGGGGGCGTGTCTTTTTGCCGTCATTTAGCTGGGGAGGAGGGGCCAACTTTGAATGTTGTGTTTACAAACCGCAACCAACAAATCATACTCATTCTACCTTTATAGAGACACTCAACTTTGATATCATATATGCATCTTTACCATTTCAAGGCAAATTTCCAGAGGCTTTAAGCTTTTAATTTGAGCCTTTCCATTTAAGTTTGAGCCTTTCCATTTTCTTTTTAACATTTAATTATGGCCTGATTATTCCTAGTAGTGCAGTAAAATAATAATCTATTTAATTTTCTCTGTTTTTCTCTCTTTTAATTGTGACCAAATATGTCCACCATATGTAAATTTATATGGCGAAAGTTTACTTTACTCGATAATACTACTAGTTAATTTAATTACAGTTTGGTCAAATAAGTCCAATCTCTTGCCCTGATTAAACTGAAAGTCGTCTGTTCACATGCACAGGGTAGCACACTGTAAAGGTCACTGTCTAAAATATACAGTTTCTACTCTTATTATCCAAATCTGGTGGTGTTTTAGACCTCTGCCTCGGGCATCTAATGTATGATTCACTTTGATTTACTCACAGCTGGTCTGGGGAATCTAACATTGTTTTGAATTTGATGTCCTTTATAAGGGATTCTTTTTTGTATGTGATATATGATTCTGACCCAGATTTACCTGTGATGTGGAATCCAAAAAGAAAATTTGCACAAATAACTCAGGATTAAAAAAGAAAAATAAGGCATATCTGTAATGTCCACACAAAACTGTTCTTTGTTGGGTTGCTTTCAAAAGATCTGCAGCACTGCAGTATGTCTTCAGCTAAAGTGTTGCCTTTGAGCTGTTGAGGACATGTTGAAATTCAAATGCTCTATTGAATTTTCAATAATGCATTTATGACATCTTTCGAGTTTTTTTTTTTAGAATTTGGCTAATCTTGCTTATTTGTGACCATCTGGTGGTTGTAGTATGACTATGTAACATAGAGAGATTATTAAAGATGGTGATTTATCCTCAGAAATACCTCAGAAATAATCTCTTTGGGAGTCTAAAGTGCCACGTTTCAGCTCAGAAATAAAATGGTTTTCATACAGAACTGAAAATAATCTTGCAGAACAGTCTCGATCTCTGCATCCAACTTGCACATGTCTCTGCTCTCTGAGCCTTGCTACTGTCTAAATGCAGACAAAAATATCTAAAGAGCTGACCGCCCTCGTTTACAGTGTAAAAACATCCAAAACACAGCGTGAATATGACAGCCTTCCGTGTGAAGCAGCCAATGGATGTCACGACCATTTTATGCAGCTGCAGCAAGAGTCATGCTGTGTTTACAACAACACTCAAGTTGGCGGCACTGGGTAGTTTACTCAATGCTGTGTACAATTAGCTTGTTCCAATTGGTCAAAGGTGCCTGCTTGACGCTAACTATCCACGGCTGTTTAATTCCTTCTGAAACAGCTTCTCTGCTTTGTCTACTTCCAGTGTTAAAGCAAGCTAATCCTTCTACGCTTGTCAAGCTCCCACTTTGTAAAGCTTGTGTCGCTTGCCTGGAAAGCTGCCGTATTAATTCACTCTCAACCTATTCTTTGAATGGGAAGGAATTATAATTCACCAAAGTCCTTCATCCCTTTGTGTCACCCTCCAATGGAAGTACTCGCCAGTGGAAGCGATATTTGAGTACGTCGCAAAGAATTTTATTTTTAAAAATGGCTCCATATAACATGCTGCTCTTGAATCTGAATGATTTAATTTTCATACATGGATTCAGTGCATCTTTTTCGAATTATTAAATAGTTCAGGCAACAGCGGGCCCATTGCTGCAATAGGTGTTGGCACAAAAGAGTGATTTACATTTTGTCTCTACAGCAAACGGTATCAACGTCCCCTCAAGCACTGCTACGTGTCGCTTCGAAAGTGATGGAGGGGTTATTGACTAATACTGAGGCTTGCAGAGTTCAGAGATTAAATCCGTGGGTTTTCCAGTGGACACACACTTAATAGTGGGGAGCTAGAGAGACATTTATACTTAATAACAAATGGGTTTGATGTTAATGTCCAAGTATTTTCATTGGTGGATGCATTGAAGAATCCCTTTTTTTTAATTCAAATTTGTTTGTATAACAGAGAGATAAAATGATTTCAGGGGAGCTGTCTAGCTAGGCACAGTCCCGATCTGGTCAGGTGTACTCAAGGCTGTGTAGTAAAGAGAAGGCAGGCAGTAATTTTTGGTGAGGCTAATGGGCTATTTCTCACCTCGGCCGAGCATAACTCTGCCATCTGCTGCAGGGAGTCTCTCTCATCACCGTGCCTCTCTCTCTGGAGCAGAGGATGGACAAATGGCAACCTGAGAGCTGCATTCAACAGCTGAGTACAGGGCTCAGCTCACATGGCCTCTGTGTGATCCTATCCCATCCCCACACACAAACACAGACACACACACAAACGTTTCTCCCCTGATATAACTTTGCTCAGTTTGTCCTGGAAAAAACATAATGCCTTCCAAAATTGCAGCTCTGATGAAGACAGATGTCTTTGGCCACATATACATTACAAGGTGCAACATGCAGGCGTAGATGTAAGCATGATGACATGCCCTACACACTCTACTATTTTTTTCAAACATAGGAAATCAAAGCATTTCTTATAAACCCACACCATTAAATCTCAGAGTCTATGAAATTAGTGGTTATAATCGGCTGTTCTTAAGCCATCTTTGAAAATGTCCATTTGGGTTTAACTGTGTATGTGGATTAGAGCAATCCAACCTCCTTGGTACAAATGCAGAATGTATAGATATACATTTTTTTTTGTGCCCTTGACTCTTATTCATTATCCTTCAACTGCGTGGCTTAAAGTAGGACTAGTTTAATATTTCTCTGCATTTTTATTTAATAAGATGTATTTCATTATATTTTCCTACAAAAGAAGCTGCATTATTCATGTTTGTTATGTCATCTTCCTGTATTTGTGATTTTCTCAGGCTCATTGTAGCCTCCTGAAAACTGGTCCTGGTCAAAAGTGATTTGAAACAGATCAGGCCTCAGTTCTGCATTGTGCTGGGGCTTATTCTGTCAGCTCTTCAGCAGTGGGACAGATAAGCAAAGCGGGAACCGATGCTATCAGAGCACGGGGACAAATAAACTGACAACTCCATTACCCCTAGTCAGTCAGTCAGTCAGTCAGTCAGTCAGTCAGACAGACAGTCTCAGACTAGAACTGGAGAGATGGCTGCATATGTAACAGTTTTAGATTAATTCTTTGTGATGTTTTTTTTTCTGTGGCCATTGTGCATCTCTTTACATTTCATAACCAGGGTTGAACTGGAGGGGAATTCACACTGGAAGGTACCAAACAAACTGAAGAGTTTCAAGAGCTGGGCAGGAATCCAGACATAACTGTCTGACACAAACCCAAGCAAATGGACCCTCGATTTCATGATGTACTTAACTGTGATCTGCTTTCTCTCTGTTATAGCCAACTGTGTTTTTATACTTGGCAACTTCCAGTTGTGTGAATGAATAAATAACCACACAAACAAGCATGTAGAAATAGATGAATAAATAAATAATGTCACACTTTTCAGAGGGACATTAGCTATCATTGTTGGGAGGTTCAGCTTTCACTGTCTCTTTCTGACCTCAGGACAGTGGTATGGTGAAATGCAGACATTTACGCCAATGGAGCCCAGTCCAGAAGGAGGAAATTACAACAATTTAGCAGAATGACAAGCCAGGCCTGGAGGCACAGAGCCATATCACTCATGTTCCCTCATGTTGTATGACAGCAGGGGCACATTGCCCTCTCCACTGCCACAGGAATATGTGTGTGTGTGTGTGTGTGTGTGTGTGTGTGTGTGTGTGTGTGTGTGTGTGTGTGTGTGTGTGTGTGTGTGTTTGTGTGTGTGTGTGTGTGTGTCTGTCTGTCTGTTTGCACAATGCTGTGAGAACAAGCCCTGGCTCTGCAGAGCAGGAGTCATGTTTGCTCTGATGAGCGACACAGACAGACAATTAGGCATTGTTTTTGTAATATGGTCCCGCTCTGCCTCTAGTATCCAATATCGAGACAGAACACAGGGGCATCTGTATCTGCATGCCCCTGAGTAGTTTGAACATGTACTTGGTATTCCTGATAGGACAGAGCTGGCTAACTGAGCTCGCCAGGCAGCTTGGCTCATCTACTGTGTACAACCTAGCTCTACAATAGCACATAGAATGGGATTGAAAACAAAATGGGAAAAAAAAACCACAACGTATAGGCTCTGAGTCAACTGAATGGGCAATGTGTTTAAGACAGGAGGAGAATAATTGGTCCAATTTATGCAGTGTGGATTTATGGCAAGCTGCCGTACATTTGGTATGGGCCGTTATGTTTGCCTTTTCTTTCCATATTTCATCAATGTGACAAGGTTGCAACAAATCGGAGTACATAAATTTGCGATGTTGGTTTTCAGTGTTGATAGTGTTACATGAGATGATAAAAAGAAACACATTTTCGCCAATATCTGCTCATGAGCAGACAAATTGAAATGATCACAGCATGCTTATCTTGTAGTGAAAGCCACTAAAACAGCCCAAATGGAAACAATGCAAATATGAATCCAGTGACTGGAACAGAAATCTAAAAATGTCATTGGTGTCATGGTACGTGCCTTGATATTTATATTCTTCCAATGAATCCTGGAGCAAAGTGTCTCTTTCATGTGCTCGGCTTCTGAGGCTACCCCATCCTGCAGACTTTCACGAGTGTTACCCTGACAGTTCAATGGATTGAACTCCAAGGGGGAGAGTCATCAGATGCATATTTTCCATACATTATTTTCTGTCTCCCATAGGGGAATATTTTTATGAGACTTCAATGCTTGGCGTGCTTATCTGAATTGATGCAACTTCAGACCATTGAAGTGCCCTCAAAGAAAAGTCACTCTTTATGCTGTGTCATTGCTGAGTGTGTTAAAATGAGCACCCATACACAAGTAATCCATTATTCAGTTGGGCTTGGCAAACACTATATTTCCCTTTTACAATAAACCAGATAAGGCCTCAACTGGATTACGAAGAAACCCAATGAAAACACTTTGGATAAACCGATAGCACCCAGAGTGCTGAAACATGCGCCGTACACACCTTATTCCATTTGCAGTGGCCTGGATAGCCTATCCAAGTAATCCCCAGACCTAGAAATGAACCCACTCACTCATTATTCACATACTCAACAGTTAACCAGTCCATCTCTGCAGCAGAGAAGGGGGTGAGGGGGAGCAAGAAACAAAAATCAGTGGAAGCAGATGACAAATCTGGGTTATGGTTATGAGCCAGGCTATGGGCAGACTGAGTCCATAGTTTCTTTAAATATGTAGGTTAGTTTCATAGTTCATGGTGTCACTTTTTGTCTCCCTCCCATAAATGCCTGATTGAATATAGTCTTTGTAAATATGTAAACACCTGTCATTGTAGTGTTGTCTAATTTCTGTAAACACAGGTTATTTTGTCTTTTACTTTTTAATCCCTCTCTATGTCACCTTAAGTCTTCATCTCCCATGAAATGTCATTTATCTGCAAATTTCTATGTAAATTAGCTAATGATGTCATGTGGCGACTCCTACCAACTTTTGGAGTAGCCATTAACTTTTTATAACAGAAGAGTAGGCAAGACCGGAAAAGCAAGGATAAGCCTCTTGCCTACTACTACTACTACTACTTTCGGCTGCTCCCGTTAGGGGTTGCCACAGTGGATCATCCGTTTCCATTTCTTCCTGTTTTGTGCGTCTTCCTCTGTCACACCAGCCACCTGCATGTCTTCCCTCACCACATTCATAAACCTCCTCTTTGGCATTCTTCTTTTCCTCTTCCCTGGCAGCTCCATATTCAGCATCCCATCTCCCAATATATCCAGCGTCTCTCCTCCACACGTCCAAGCCATCTCAATCTTGCCTTTCTTGCTTTGTCTCCAAACTGTCCAACTTGAGCGGTCCCTCTAATATAATCATTCCTAATCCTGTCCTTCTTCGTTACTCTCAAGGAAAATCTTAGCATCTTCAACTCTGCCACCTCCAGCTCCACCTCCTGTCTTTTCGTCAGTGCCACTGTCTCCAAACCATATAACATAACTGGTCTCACAACCATCTTGTAAACATTCCCTTTAAGTCTTGCTGGTACCCTTCTGTTGCAAATCACTAATGACACTCTTCTCCACCCACTCCACCCTGCCTGCACTCTCTTCTTCACCTCTCTTCTGTACTCCCCGTTACTTTGGACAGTTGACCCCAAGTATTTGAACTCATACTCCTTCGTCACCTCCACTCTTTGTATCCTCACCATTCCGCTGTCCTCCCTCTCATTCACACATAGGTATTCCATCTTGCTCCTACTGACTTTCATTTCTCTTCTCTCCAGTGCATACCTCCACCTTCCCAGGCTCTCCTCAACTTGCACCCTACTCTCGCTACAGATCACAATGTCAACCGCGAACATCAAAGTCCACGGAGACTCCTGTCTGATCTCGTCCGTCAGTCTGTCCATCCCCATTTCAAACAAGAAAGGGCTTAGAGCCGATCCTTGCTGTAATCCCACCTCCACCTTGAACCCATCTGTCATTCCAACCACACACCTCACCACTGTCACACTTCCCTCATACATATCCTGCACCACTCCTACATACTTCTTTGCAACTCCCGACTTCCTCATACAATACTACACCTCCTCTCTCGCCACCCTGTCATATGCTTTCTCTAAATCTATAAAGACACAATGTAACTCCTTCTGGCCTTCTCTATACTTCAAAGCAAACATCACATCTGTGGCACTCTTTTGTGGCATGAAACCATACTGCTGCTCGCTAATCGTCACCTTTCCTCTTAACATAGCTTCTCCACTCCTCAGGTATCCTCTCACTTTCCAAGATTGTGTTAAACAATCTAGTTAAAAACCCCACTGCCATCTCTCCTAAACATCTCCATGCCTCCACAGGACCAACTGCCTTTTCACTCTTCATCCTCTTCATAGCTGCCCTCACTTCATCTTTGCTAATCCACTGCACTTCCTGATTCACTATCCCCATATCATCCAACCCTCTCTGTCTCTCATTTTCTTCATTCATCTTGCCTACTGAACATTCAAAATATGGTTGTGTGTCCATCAGAGCTCTTATTGAGAAACATCCTTGAACGTGAGCACTTAGATAGTACCATGTGAAAAGCAGGGAATGTGTTGGGAGTAGATGCTTGGTCATTGTTGCTGTACAATGAGATACCTTTTGTGACAAAAAACAAAACAAAAACAAAACCCTGCCCTCCATTCATATTGTGATCATAGAAATAAAATGTCAGGGGTGTCCGGGTGGTGTAGCGGTCTATTCCGTTGCCTGCCAACACGAGGATCGCCGGTTCGAATGCCCGTGTTACCTTCGACTTGGTCGGGCGTCCCTATAGACAGAATTGGCCGTGTCTGCGGGTGGGAAGCCGAATGTGGGTATGTGTACTGGTCGCTGCACTAGCGCCTCCTCTGGTCGGTTTGGGCGCTTTTTCGGGAGGAAGGAGGAACTGGGGGGGAATAGTGTGATCCTCCCTTGTGCTACGTCCCCCTGGCGAAACTCCTCAATGTCAGATGAAAAGATGTGCCTGGCGACTCCACATGTATTGGAGGAGGCGTGTGGTAGTCTGTAGCCCTCCCCAGATTGGCAGAGCAGGCGGAGTAGCGATTGGGATGGCTCAGAAAATAGGGCAATTGGCGAATTACAGCTGAGGAGAAAAAGGGGGAAAACTCCACAAAAAAGAAAGAAAGAAAGAAATGTCAAATAAAACCGGGTTTCTCCCAGCACCATTTATGGATTTTGTGTATTTGTTTTGGTTTCCTCTCTGTTTTAGTAGACCTTGCATTCGTTTGCTCTCTGGTCTTTAGTTTCACTGGTTGGTGGAAGTAGAAATTATATTGATGAGCTGTGCACTTGAGTAAGAGTTAAGATTCAACTTTGGAGAAAGTTGGAGCCCTCATAGTGCAAGACTCTTAAAAAAAGTTATGTTCCTGCAATTGGTCAAGAGCTCTCAGTGCAGCCTTTTCATAGAAAACAGTAGAAAGATACAACTAAAGGTCTGTGGTGGACAATGCGCCTAAGTGTGGAAATTCACCAACTCCTTACTTGCTTCTCATCTGTTACTTTGTATCCTTCTTTAGGGAATTGACTGTTTATTCATATTCAGAGTATGAGAATTGTGTTAGCAAATTATGAAGATGCATATGAAGAGCTAATTTCAAGTCTTTGTTGGTAATTATATTTTGCTTTGTGGGTGTAAATGGGCTCTCATAACAAATAGAGAGATTATTTTATGAAGTAAATGCTGTAGTTTAACCCCGGTTTGTCAGCAAGCATCCACCCTGCTGAAGTGTCCTTGAGCAGGGGAGTCTCCATTAGCTCCACTGTTCTGCACCCGACCCCCTACACTTTGACACACTCTCACACACACACACACACACACACACACACATATATATTATCCAAACTGCTTATCCTGCTCTCAGGGTCGCGGGGATGGTGGAGCCTATCCCAGCAGTCATTGGGCGGCAGACGGGGAGACACCCTGGACAGGCCGCCAGGCCATCACAGGGCCCACACACACACACACACACACACACACACACACACACACACACACACACACACACACACACACACACACACACACACACATTCATACCTAGGGACAATTACATACAGTGGAAATACAAAGTCTGCATACCTCTGTTTAAATGGCCGGTTTGGGATGTAAAAAAAATGAAACCAAGATAAATCATGTCAGAAGTGTTTCCACCTTAATGTGAAAGTTCAACCAATAAGATAAAATGAATAAATTACATTTTAGGAACCAGGACACTTTAAAGCATCCAGTCGATGGATCCAAAAAGCTTCCCTTTGGTTAAGTTTACTTATTCTGTCACCGCCCCCCCGACCGAAGGTTCAATGTGCTCAATGCCCTCTATACACAATAAGGAATCATTTGCATTGTGAAATTCATTAAAGTGTCTCGCCATCGGTTAATCACGATTCCTAATTCTAATGGCATATTTATCCGAGGTGAGGCGATCCCTCAGGGGTATTTTTGTACGGCCTATGTAGAAAAAAACTTCCACACATGGACGAGACAAATAGTGTTAGTTAATGAAATCCTGTTTTTTTTCTCCAAGTTCTGTTTGTGTTGACATCAACAAAACGATTAGCTTGTACTATGTTATCGCAGTGAGAGCATTGCACACATTGAAAGCACCAACCGGTTTGGTCAACCAAGTACCTTTTTTATTTGCTGGAAGATGTGAAGACAGGAGCCTGTCCCTAAGGGCTTGGAGGTTCAGGGTGTCACTCAATAAGGGCCAGGTTCTATTGACGATCCCTTTGATTTGGTCCACATGTGCACTAAAAAGAAAATGAGTTGGCTTTTTTAATGATTCAGCCACTACAATATAGGCTTTATAATATTTTCCTTCCTCACTGCTACTTTTTCTTCTATTTGGAGAGCCTGGATTGTCTTCTTTTTTGAAGTACCAGGTTATTATACATTGTTTTATTGGTATTTTTTTCATGCCTAAAAGGTTTGTTTGTGTTTCACTTGAATTTTATTGTTTGCAATTTCACTTTAAAGGTGGACAGAGTTCTAACATGATTTATCATGGTTTTGTTTTACATCGGGGTGTGCAGACTTTTTATATCCATTTTGTTTGTGTGTGTGTGTGTGTGTGTGTGCGTGCGTGCGTGCGTGCGTGCGTGCGTGCGTGCGTGCGTGCGTGCGTGCGTGCGTGCGTGTATTATATACACGCACACACACACACATTTGTTACTTAACACATTGTGTTGGAAGACCCAGTAACAAGCCAACCCTCACTCTGAAAACTACATGTCATCTACAGTCTCCTCATGTAGGTTATTTCATCATTCTCAACAGAAAATACAGCAGCTAGCATTTCCAATATAGTCCGGGGATCTGCTCATTGATCCGGGCAAGCTCCAACCTCACTTCGCAGCAGCTGGCATCTGACAGTTGCAGCCGTGGGGGAGGGTCACGGGAGGCCGGCTGAGGGGCCTTTGATGGCCGTTGAGTTGGAAACGTGAACCCTTCGCTCTCTTCTTTGTGGCCTGTATGGGATAAACTGTGAGATTTGTATGAAGATTAATTCATTCACACCTTCTTCCCCTCACCGCGACCTTGATGCTGCAAGTTTTATAGAGGCCATACTTGAATCGATTCGTCTGATCCTCCCCTGCACCCCATGCCAGGTTGAGTTCCTCTTTGTTTCTATTTTTTTTCCATTGAAGATTGATAAAGGGCACGACTGCGGGTTGCTGGAAATGGCAGATGGAAAAAGAAACACGGTTCACAGAGAAGGTCGTCTGCAGACCCTGGGTACCTTTAAAAGAGCATTGTGATCACCATATCACATTGGGAATCGGCATACAAGGAGATACAGGAACATACTTATTTTTGCCTTGCTACTCATGCGCATTTGCTTTTTTCCGTCCCTTATTCTTCTCTCGAAGCATTTTTCTGCTATCAGTAGGAAGTGTGTGTTTTTTTTTTAAAATATATATATATTCCACAGGTATCGCTCTGGGAAGGCAAGATTAATCTCTGGCATGCTACTCAAATTTCTTTCCCTCACCCGACACACCGCCCATCTCTCATGTCTCTCCGTGACCTTTTCTTTGTCAACTGCACAATTATTTCGCTTATGATAGGGTTTGATGCAAACCTACAGTACAAAAACAACGCTGTACGTCTGACATGGCTTCAGAAACTGCCGGCATAGCTTCGGCTCACAATGTCTTTTTCAGGGTAAGTAGTTGAGTGTGTGGGCTTTCTGCTGATGTTCAAAAAAGTGTCGAGCAGATTTAAAACCCGTAGGGTTATTATAGGGAGGTACCAGATGGATAAAGACTGACTGTTGAGTGGCTGCAGGAAATTAAATCTGGGTTTTTATTACCTCTCATTCACATCCTCTCATGCCCCCCAACTCCACCCCGAACTTCAAACATGTGCAAAGGCATGCGTGTGCGCGCACACACACACACACACACACACACACACACACACACACACACACACACACACAGAGTCACAAAACATTACACCGTATGGCTAAAGATGGCAGTACGCCCATTCTGAGGAAGAGGAAATGTCAGGATTTAAAAAAGAAACGTGTGCGCCATAATGAGATGATAATGGTGTTTCCCATGCTGACGTGTTGACAGAAAGCCGAACAGGCACCTGGGATGTTGCTGTCAATAACCTGCTGGAGCAGATACAATGACATTACAGTCAATTAAGTCTGGAGCTTTCAAATTCAAATTCAATTCAACTCAGATTGGCTTTATTTTCCGCGAGGAACTTCATTTTTGCACTGGACAAATAAGACAAATACAGCAATCACAGACAATCATAGCATGGTCATAGCCATGATTAGTTAATCATTATGTGCAGCCATGATGCATAAAATACATACCGATAATTCACATACCGAAAGATACCAAGCTAAGGATAAAAACAGTAAAAGCCAGGGGTTGGAAAAAGTGCAAGAGTGCTACAGTGCAGCAGTGTTTGTGTGTGTGCTTTAGAGCGTTGGCCAGTGGCAGGCGGGGGGGGGGGCATGTTAGCCAGTCAGTGTCCCTAGAGGGAGGGTTAATCAGTCTGTTATCCTGACGGGAACAGGTGGGGATGGGGAAGATTAAGAGTTCAGTAGACGGATGGAAGCAGATACAAAACTAGATGTGGTCCTTCTGGTTCCGGCATAAACAGAGCAATAATAGCGTATGCTGTTAAGTGCCGGGAGGATTGCCGTGACTTGTACATCGGGGAAACTAAACAGACTCTGGCCAAGAGGATGGCACAGCACAGGAGAGCTAACTTGTCAGGCCAGGACTCTGCAGTCTACACCATCTACAGGCCAGTGGCCTGTCTTTCAAGGATGAGGATGTGCACATCCTTGATAGGGAGGAACACTGGTTTGAACGGGGAGTCAAAGAGGCCGTCTATATGAAGAGGGAACAACCATCCCTGAACCGAGGGGGGGGGGGGCGGCGGCTGTTGCCATTGAAACTCTAGTTAATGGTCACACCGATATTTGCATATGAAACTGATCGTTGGTTTCGGTTGTTATGCAGCTGTATTGTTTATAAGGGTGGGGATACCTGCAGTCAGTTTAGACTGAAGTGATCACTTAGATGAGTGATGAAACGTATCTGTCAGTAAAGATATCTAGATGAACTGATTCAACTTTCTTTGATTTCCTTCCCTGGATTATTGACTATGCATAAAGACATTCTGCTTCTGGGGGGCAGGGACCTATATTGTCGTCCGGAGGTGCTGAGGGTGTGTGTGGTGTTGTCACCTTTTGTGAGACCTCCTTTACTGTCTGTTTCTTATGGATGCCGCTGAGTGGCTCCTGTTCCTGCCTGATGATCTTGCTGCTTTACATTCCTGTTGAGGGGATTCAGGCTGATAATGCTCATCCCTCCGAACCATGGCGTGATAATTGAAGGTCGGTGTTTTTTTCCACAAATTATCTGTAGAGATTGCATGCCTCCTGTGAACATTTGAACCCTCACAGATGACGTCAATGAATTTACCTCTTTACTGTCATTAAGTATGGCAAAATGTCTTCATGTTGTGTTCCCTCAAACAATTATAACTGCCAAAGTGTATGTATCATAAGAAATTTGGATTAAATTGTAGGAGAAGAAGTTTGGTAACCAACCATGCTTGGGAGACAGCCACCATAAGACTGCTGCTGGCATTGAAGAATTTGATCCTAACTGATTTAGGATCTTTTCATTCTTTGTTAAAATTTTGAAAACTTAATGAGCAGTAGGCACAAAAAGAAGCACGTCGACAAGGGTGTCAACGGTGAAATATGTGATTATGATGCCTCACAACATCGCAGCACTTATCTCCAACAGCTTTTTCATCCCAATAGAAATGCATCCACATCTACAGATGCAGCCAAAAAAAAAAAGCGAAGGAGTAGAGTCACAGATTTGTTTGACCCCAAGTGTAGAGTCTGTTTCATCTTCGTCAACTCACCTCCGCTCCTCTCAGCTCTCCTTTCCCATTCACTGCCCCTCTGTTCCCTCCACGGGCTCCAAATCACCGTCTGGGAAAGGCTGATAAGCTCTGAGGCAGACACCAGCGTTTGGGCATTGAGTTGAAGAGCTGCCTTGAGACAGACGGAAGGTTAGCCCGACCAATGTGTCGCTTTCCACGCAGAGAGGTTAGGACGTGGACAAAGAGTTCACTTTCTGTCAGTGAGTTTGTTTCTGTCTGTTGATCCTTCAGTCTGTCTCTCCATCGATCTGCCCTGTCAGTCCGTTACCCCCTCTCCCACTCGCCCTGCAACTCTCGTAATTTCCCCTCCGAACAAAGTATGTGACTTCAACCCTGTTACAAGCTGTGAGGAGATTTAGGGTGAGCCCGTTTATCGAAGGGACTTAAGGTATGTGTCATCTTGCAGGTGGGAAAAGATTATCCTCCTGGTGACGGCTTATGTTTCCCCTTTTCTGAGCAATGCTCTCTAACATAGTCCATAATTACACAAATCTCATGTTTATTCATTTGATCCTTAAAAACCCAGGCACGATTTTACACTGGAGCTCAGATGTCACAAACTCTTGGAGTACATGTGTCCAACCTATTAGTCACAACCTTCTTAGTCAAAACCCTACACGGAGGAATTTCAGCATAGTTTGGGGGAGTTCTACAAAAAGCTGTACGCCTGCGGCATTTGCAAATGACGGCTTACGAGATCATTGTTGGTTAAATTGAATGTGGCTGGAAATTCTCTCAGATATTTTGCTGAAATGTGATAGTGCTGCCACCCTTATTCATGAGCAGTACCATTATGCAGCAGTGTGCATCAGCTCTCTCTGCTTTCTCCTCTGTCGCTTTGCTGTGTTTCTGTCATTCTCCCTCATACAAACGCCCACACACATAGTGCACTTCGAACATATCTGTTGTGTGTTCTTATATTGACTGGTTAATCAAATGGCATTTGAAAATTCGATGTAAATCACACCTGTGGGCAGCTGTCCGAGTGACGGTCAGGGAAAGGTCAGAGGTAACTCCTGGGGAAGTGTAAGTGTTCAATGATGTTAGTCAGTTTCTCCACTCCCCTCACTCTGCACTGCTCGATGACCTCCTCCTGGTCCCTAATATAACTCATTGAAAGAGGACATTCTTGCTGACGAATATTCCAAGTGACACAGCAAATCTGTGTCACCCATATTCATACGGGAAAACATAAAAGTCCTCAGGGCTTAACCAAAGCCACATCTGAATTCTCACAAATGAGACAACAGAATCTCAGGGTCTGGTTTTGTTCTGTTTACTTGGTGTAGTGTGGTAGAAAAAAATCATGCATTTATAGTTGTGGGAAATGAAAAAAAAACAAACACCTTTTAGCTGCATTTGGAAATATTTATTAATTTCTTTGCAACACTAGGACTTCCACCAACACCAAAAACTGAAGCTCTGCATGTAACACAGAGCGACAATGACATGAGAGAGCCAGGGTACTTGCATGTAATGTACACTGTACTATGGCCTGCATTATATGACAGTAAACTTGCTAGTAACCCAGTGAATTTTGTACATTTTTTACAAATCGTTATACAAATTACTAGGAGCTGATTGACCGCAAGCAGCATTTGGCTGCATTGTTTACGACGAGAGCTGTTATGTGGACCCCAAAGGAAAAAGGTTGACTCTAAACAGTTCTCATGGCTGTCATCTGGTGAGCTGACCATTTCTGACGGCGCCTCATCTTTTTAGATCACTTAATTGGATGTGAACAAATCCTCACACATTAAATGTATGGCCTTTGCTGTGTGAAAATGCCATCTCTGTCTCTTCTTTTCCCTTCAAGGCTTTCTTTACGTGTAGACTATAGACAGCTGGCAGTTCGACAGACTCTGACCATCTCTGCAATAGCGCTAGGGGAGACCCAGGAGTCTGCATTGGAATAAGAGATTTCCACATTTATTCATTTAGTGATGTAACTTGGTGGGCAGTGATGACAAAGCTGGATTTTAAGCATGCCTCATAATAGGGGGCAACACTTTCAGTCCAACTGTTATCTCTCTCTCTCTCTCTCTCTCTCTCTCTCTCTCTCTCTCTCTCTCTCTCTCTCTCTCTCTCTCTCTCTCTCTCTCTCTCTCTCTCTCTCTCTCTCTCTCTCTCTCTCTCTCAAAAGCTAAAACCATTGTGGCTCTTGAAGACTTGATATATTACTGGTCAGCAGGGGAGTAAGTTTCACTTGAACATTGGGGGGAACACATTTAGCGGGGGGTGAGGGGGTCCTCCCCCTGGAAATTTTGAGCATCACACATTTAATTTCCTGCATTCTGGTGAATTTGTATGCACCAATTTGCTCTTTTTCTGCATCAATTTATTGTGGAAATGTCTTATTTATGTAAAAGAAAAACAAATTTCAGATAGGCTAGCCTATAGTGACTATAGTTTGTAGATGTACCTATTATGTTATCTCATGTGCCCGAAATTATCAGTTCAAGTTCATTTAAGCTAACATAAACATCTAGGGGCTACTGTTAGCAAGTGCTAGCTAGCAGCTAGCTAGCTAGTTCGTGAGGGGGTCTGAACTGATAACCCCAAACACAAGTTATAAACTAGATAAGGCTATAATTCATCCGGAAGTACGTAAGAAAATCTAACTCAGAAACCCCAAAGGTAAGAAAGGGTGGTGTACTGGGCTAGACAAGCAAGCTGGCTAGCTACGTTACTTACACTTGCTTACACCATCATTCATGCTCCGGTCTCCTGGTTGTCAGGAGCAACTGCAAGACAGCAACGAGGTCGGCAATCCCAGTGGCAAGGTTAAAATGGTATGGTCCAAGCATAGGGGTGCATGAAATCGTTGGAAAACAAGTATGAATGACATTTTAAGTAGTTCGACTGTCTGTGTTGTTATTTTACCTTTTTTGGCGAGGGAGTTATCATTCATGATATATTTTTTGGGGGGGGGACTAATTCACCTCTTCTAAATATTGAGGGGGACATGTCCCCCCTGACCTCCCCATAAGTTATGCCATAGCTGGTCAGTCCGTTTTTAAAGTCATCCAAAAGACACAAAAATTTGAACTGGCTCCGATTGGGCGGAAAAAAAGATGCATTGTTGTACTACGACAGTTGTGGACCAGGGCCGCAGGCACTCATAGTGGACGCGTATGTTTGTTTTAAAATGTCATCGTTTTTTTTCATGCAGAAATATCAGCCTTGCAATTGAAAAGGCTTTAACTGTAGAATAAATCAAATTTCATCGTGATTGTCTTGTTTTTCTATAAATGAACATATGTGGGATCACAAGATATTTGAGGATACAATACAATCACAAAAATTACCCACATACAGAAAACGGCTTTGATAAAAACCCCAATTACAGCCGAGGGTGTCATGACCTGGCCTACATTAGTGTGACAAAGAGATTGGGGGTCCGGGGGACAGAAGTAATTCATTTTAGATGAGAAAAATAATTTCAAAAACAGCCACAAATTATAGAGGATGATAAAGGTAGAATTGTTGACAGGTCACTGTATCACCAGAAGTGTAAATGTGGCTGAGTTGTTTTGAGACAACCAAAGCAAAACCCAAAATGCAGTGGGAGATAGTGCTCCCCCCCAACACACACACACACACACACACACACACACACACACACACACACACACACGCTGTCACATCCAAGCTGCAGGCAGAGTTTCAGATTTAAACAGCTTTTACGCACCTGGGCAACTTGTGCACAAGCTGTTTAAACTTTCCCATTGGTGCTAATGACCCTCCCAGTTGGGATGAATAACAGACCAGTAATAAATGATCAATAACTGTCTGTTGCGAATACAAATCTCTTCCCTTCCACTATAGCACCCACTGGATATCTGTAGGAGAACACACACGTTTGGTAGTACTCCTCTCATCCTCCTGCTCTCTTCATCACCCTAAGGCACTGTGCTAACCAGTGTCCAGCGATGGCTACTCTGAATGCATCTTGGCTTTTTTCCAGTTGATTGCTATTGCATTTTGTTTCTGCCGATAGATTTTCAATAAGTAGTAATGGCTCGCATTGAAAGCCTCAGCTCAACTGGTACACATCAAGCGATCCCTGGTAACAGCGATTCAGGATTCAACCTTAATTCAGAGGAACGACAATGTACCGAGGCACCACATCGTCTCTCCTCACAGATGCCTCTTTCTTCCCATGCCTTTCATGCGTCTCTTTGAAAGCCCTGCCTTTGTGGTGACAGCAACATCACAACATGTTGTGGCGTTCCGTGTGTACAAGGTTTCGTTTGAATATTGTTTTTTTTTTTTTCATTTTCCCCATCACTGACATATCAGACTCATATCCATATTTCTATATCTCCTCGCCTGCTGGAGCCATTCTCGTGCTATCATTTAACATCAGCCTCCCTCCCTGTTGTGGAAAAACTTTTGCACAGCCCCATTCTCTCCAGCCCCTGTTCACATGCCTCAGTGTCTTTCCTTATCCCTTGAACCATGGCTAAACTAATTAAATATGGAGCAGAATCTGCATGTCTTTCCATATGAAGCCCTTGCATTGTGGCTCTTGCTTCTACCCACATCCCTAAATGGACTGTGTTCTGCAAGACTGGGGATCCCTGATGAAATCCAAACAGATCCTCAGAGCCTAGATGGGCCCCTCATGGATGCTGACTTATTCATGCCAGTGTGTGTGGTGGGGGTGGGGAACGGGGATGAATAGTAGCGGCCCCCTCTCATTGAGGAGCGTGAGCCCACTGAGCCAACGCCGGTCTGGTGCAGTGTGACACAGGATGAGCTTACTGAAAGGCTTGCTGGACAGATATCAGATAAGACAGGTCAGGGAGAAAGGGATTTGTGCGCTATTCCTGGGATTTGATAAGTAGACCATTGCTACCATGTCCCCGGGAGCACTGATACCTCGGGCTTAGCATGAAGATATCAAAGGTTGAATGGGCAGTGGAAATTAGTCGAACCTAGTCTGCAGTGGCTAACAAGGTCACCAGTGATGACCTACGGTTAACTGTTGACTTCAGACATGTTGTTTACAAGACACATTCACCCGCTGAATAGTGAACAGTTTAAAAAAAATGCAATGGGGCATCCCGGTGACTCATCTGGTAGAGTGTGTACTACATAAGACTGAGTCCTTACCGCAGCAGCCTGGGTTCGAATCCAGCTTGGGCCCTTTGCTGGATGTCACCCCCTCTCTTCCCCCTGCCTTTACTGTCTCTCTCTACTATTGCTATCAAATAAAGTCGAAAAATGCCAAAAAAAAACAAAAAACAAAAAAAAATCTTAAAATGCGATGTAGGTTACCTAGGGTCAAGAAATGAACACGGTTAAGAAAATTAAATAATGAAGCATATCATTCAAACAGGCTAAAAATAAAGATCAAGGATTTAGCAAATGAAACTGAGGGGGAAATGAAAATCAGCATAGTACTGTCAAAGACATAATCCTCCCTTTTGAACCTACACTTCATTTTTAAGTTCGTCAACTCCACAGGCTCCACTGACAGCTATTTCTAAAGTCCTTCTCTGCTGATAATCATAACCCTATGTCATACAGAGGGGATTTATTCAAATTGCATTCAAATTAACCGTGTTATTACTCAGAAGATCAATCCACTAAATACCGCTCTCTCCGAAGACGAGTAGTCGCTGACCTATGGTGCGACACAAGAACCTCTGAACCATTTCACCATGTCACTGTAAACCTCTGGGAGGAGTTGAGCAGAAAGTAAACAGTACACCCATGGGGAGATACATCAAAATAACTGCAGAAATGTCCCCCCTCTCCATTTTGACCATAGCACCTTTCTGGGAAATGGTCACCTCAGTGTAAAGAAATAAAAGTGTATTAGAGTCGTTACTGCGGGGCCCGAGAAGTTTTCCGCTGTGAGCACAGCACAGGACAAATCAATCCATCTCTTTCTCCACCTTTTCTTACTGTTTGTTTGGCCTGAAAGAGAGGAGCTTAGGGGTGTGCGGATATAGGATATAGTGGAAAAACATCACATTAAAGTGCCGCTTAATGGCAGATGATTTACAGGGCTGTGAGAAATACTGCAATGTCCTTGTGCATCTGACTGGCATGGAGCGCGGGATTAGATAACTGGGGTTAGAGTGTGAATATCGAATAATGAACATAGACAAAAGGAAGATGGATCACATTAATCTAAGCCCCATAACACACACACACACACACACACTCACGTGATGGCGGGTGTGCATATGCATGTGTGTGTGTACGCATGCGTACGCACACCATCCTGTCTTTTCTTTTTTCTTTCTTTTCTTTTTTGTTTTTTTTAACTGTGAGTACTGCAGTTGTGGAGCTGACGCTGCAGCCTTCCCATTTGACGAGCAATTAGCATACTCTCGCTTGAGTTTGTGTCACGATGATCCATTCATTTCCGTGGTGTAATTACGTGTATAAGGCTGTTCATTTGGAAAACATTGAACTCATCAATCTTTTCGCACCCGTTTTCTAATTCGGCCCATTGAGAGAACCCTGGGGGACACCAAAAAACTGCACTTAATTGTCCTCATTTCAGACAGCTTCTAATTACAACCAGTGCTTAGTTAGAAAAAAAAAGTTCAAGATCCTCCTCGCCCCTCTTTTGCGGATTTGTTCCCCTATGTGCAAGGAAAGAGATGGCAAGGGGAAAAAGAAAGAGAGAGTGAGTCATGGGGGAGGAATGAAGGGAGAGAAAGAGATGGAGAGAATGTGGAGGCAAAAGAGAAAGAAATTCCCTCGTCACCTTGCCCTCTGGCAGCTGTGTCCCGGATAAACAAACACGCGTCACTGAACATCAGTCAGTTGGTTGGGAGCTGGGTCTTGATTAAAAAGCTCCCTCCGCTGTATCTCCATGGCCTTGCCCCTGCGAGTGCCCAGATAAATAAATTAATGAATAGCTCTCGTCGACCTAATGGAGGGGCCAGGTGGCTGTCAAACAGTTGCAGTAATGCATGTGTGGATTCACGTGATTGAGAGGCAACAGGCGCTGGCTCAGCTTCGTTGTAAATCAGCGGAGTCCTCATTGCTACCTCAGTAAAGCCCAATTTGAACAAGATTACCGGTGAGGAAACATTTTGTCATGTCCTCCTCCTCCTTCCAGCTCACTCACAAACTGATATCTACTATAGAGCCTTGGAAACATCGTATTTATCGTATTTACAAATTACCAGCATATGAACCCCCCCCCCACCACCACCACCACCATCACCAAAAAAGTCAAAATTACCCATGGGGAAATTGGGAAATATCAACGATATCTGAGTTTCGCGATTTCATGTCAGGGAAAACGGTAGAGGGAAGGATTTTACCAGTCGACGGTAGCAAAATAATGTATTTTATTGTTCTCTCATAATTTATTGATACTCCACGGAGAGAACCCTGGAAGGACATAAACAAATAGACCTATTAACAGATTAGCTAATTTGTAGCTAAATTAAAAAGTGGGAGAGAACATTTACCTGATAAGTATTTTCTGCTCTTCATTTTGCTGTTGAAGTTAAATACTTTTGTAGCTCTAAAATATCCACAGGAAAAACCGGTTTCTTACATTCATTTTTGTTCATTTACATTGATATCAGCTTTGCTATGCTTACCTGATAGTTCAGACCAAAGCAATGAAAGCCAGTCAAATTTTATGCACAACGTCTGATGTCGGAAATACGAGATTCCGACACACACTTTAAGGCGGAGTTCGCTGTAATCTACATTGATTTGGATGGGTGGTTGAGGGGTGGGATGGGGGCCTCCAACCTTTCTAAAAATAAATGCTATCGTATATGCTGTGTTTTTTTTGTTTGCTTGTTTTATTTGCATTGATTAATATTATTACCCTTATTGGTAAGAAAATTGGCAAAATATACTTTTTTCTGCACCCCCATCACTATTCTACACTATCACTAGTGGGCAGCACTGTGGCCCAGTGGTTAACACTGTTGCCTCAGAGCAAGAAGGTCCTGGGTTCGAACCTCAGGCCTTTCTGTGTGGAGTTTGCATGTTCTCCCGGTGTCTGCGTGGGTTTCCTCCCACCATCAAAAATACATGCATGTTAGGGTTAATACTCCTGTCAGTGCCCCTGACAAAGGCAATGGAAAAAAGAACTGGAGTTGGTCCCCGGGTGCTGCAGCTGCCCAATGCTCCTATACAATAAATAGGATGGTTAAATGCAGAAAACATTCATTATAAGAATAAAATGTGTTGTAACAATACAATGACAGAATAAAGTAGCTTTCTTCTTTCTTCTATTCTCTCTTAGCATCTCCCTTGTATTCTATCTCTGTATTGTGTCTCTGATGAAGGTATTGCCTTCAACAGAGACACAAGTAAGGCGTACTCTGTTACCTTCAAACCTTTTGATAAAAACCTTTTGATAAAAATTGCTTGTGTTTCTCATGTTCTCATGTTGTCAGCTTGCTTTTCTGGGTTGTTCATTAGCTAAAAACATGATTCAGACAAGTTAATATTAGTCTGTTGAACAGGTGCAAAGGTACAGCTGGATACCCTGGTTGTGACAAGTATCCAGTTAGAGTCTGTGGCTTAGACTCCTAATGCTATACAAGCCAGCTACCTCGGACATGAGTGAGAGTACCATGAATAGAGTTATACCGGCTCAGACGTCACCCGGGTCAACAAGGTCGGCATCAGGTGTTGGGGAACCAGGGCAACCTGATGAGAAATGGGCTACTGGAACAAGACATTCATGGACAAGGGCCAAGAACCTGGAATTGATGGAATGCTCCTATAACAGCAGACCCCTGGAGAGGGAATATATGAAGCGAATGTGGGAACTGTGGACCAGTAGGAGACCTACTTCCACACTGATTCAGAAACAGCTAGTGGCTCAATGCTCAAACATTAATTAAATGAAGCTACTCTCACAATTTGAGGTGGAAAGGCTCCAACAGGATGACCATACAGTTCAGCACCCTGAATGGCTGCCCAGTAGGCCGGAAATACATGAGGACAGACCCCAACCACCTGAAACAATCCTACCAGCCATGACAGTTTAAGCTACTGAGGTTTAAAGGAGAATCATGGCCAGACAAAAGACAGTCACAAAGTACAGTGACAAAGTACAACCATAAAGCCTGCTTGCAGATGTGAACACAGCCTTACGCAACATCTCAACTGCCACCATAACCGAGACCAATGGGCTTGTACATTCCACTGCAACTGTAATCTTGGAGAAGTTTGGGTACAGGATTAAGAACATAAGTCACCAACAGTACCCTCCATGGAAGAGAAGGCTGGAAGCCAACATCAAAGCAGTGCGGAGAGATGTTAGCCAGTTAACAGAGGTGCAGAAAGGTGTAATGAAAGACAAGCCCTGGTGGAAGAAGAACAACAAGCTATCCATAAGTGAGGCTCTGGAAACTGCCAAACAAAGACACACAGCTCTGACCACCAGGCTGAAGTGACATGCTAGAGAAGTTGAAGCCAAAAGAGTAAATTGACTGTTCCTCAAAGAACCTTCCAAAGTGTACTCTCAGCTGCAGAGTAACAAGGGAACAACATCAGACCCACCCAGAGTAGAGACTGAGCGATACTGGAAGGATATATGGGAAAAGGAGGCATTGCACAACACCAAAGGCCAGTGGCTGGCGGGCCTAAGAGCAGACCACAGCAATGTCCCAGAACAAGAACTAGTTATCATCATAGTGGCCGACATCCAATGACAGGTCTCAAACATGAATAGCCAGACTGCACCAGGTCCTGAAATGATTCACGCCAACTGGTTGAATAAGCTAATGGCACTACATGAACGCCTGGCAACACAGATGAACCAGCTGCTAACATCAGGGTCTCACCCTGACTGGCTAGCACAGGGGGGAACAATACTGATCATGAAGGATCTCCACAAGGATACAACACTTTCAAACTCCTGGCTGATAACCTGCATTTCAACAACATGGACGATCCTGTCAGGCATCATAGCAGCTAAGCTGAATGGGCACATGAGTCAATACATGAGCGAAAATTATATATATATATAAAAAAATGTGTGTGTGTGTGTGTGTGTGTGTGTGTGTGTGTGTGTGTGTGTGTGTGTGTGTGTGTGTGTGTGTGTGACAATGTCAATGTTAAGCATCCCGTCAAAACTTGGCCTTCTTCCAATTAATTACTGAAGATAGCATGATGATCTCGTGTCGTTCTTTTCACAGCAGAGCCAAATAAGAGTTGTCCATGTCCTTGTTGTCTTCTTTCCTCCTCTCTTCCCCTTTCCACTCCTCTGTTCTATTCTCCTTCACAAATGTAGCCATTACACAACTGGCTGGAGCACAGGTGTTTGCACCTGCCCCACAAACCCACCATTCACTTCAGTGTGTAGGAATGCAGGAGCCAGTCACACAGATGGCAGAATGAGCATCATTTGCTCATTAAGTCACAAAATGAAGGTAAAATGGAACATTTTTGTGTATTTCTAAGGACGTGGGAGCATAAAATTTGTCCAAGCACAAGCTGTGCCAAACCGTGCTGTAAAGCAGCATTACACGGTAAAGGATTAGACACGTGCTATTTCTCTGTTGAATGGTGCAGGGCATACCTGGAATACTCACACAATCCAAAACCTGGAGTCTGTAAGAGAAGACTGATTGTACTTTTGCCTTTAACCCGAGTATACTCCACAAAGCAAAGACATTATTTACATTTCAAAGCCAGTGCCTCACCTTCTATTGCAATATCTGTCGGATAATCAATCAGACAGCCATGCCATTTTGCAGAAGCAATGGAGAGGATATCATTTCTGTTGTAGCACTGACCAAATAGATTAGTCTGCTTCACACTGCACATGATGGAAGTTTATTGCAAAATAGTGACGATGGACATAGTAGTATTGAGAGAAATTTGGAGTGAAATGGATTGTACACTTCAGAACGACCAAAAAATGATGTAGAGCGCACATATAAACATGAGTACACAAGTCGCTGCAGTTTGCTGAACATCAAGGTCACACAAACACCTGAGCTGTGGTTTCCTGAGCCAGAACACACAGCTAGCTCCATTTGAATTTAATGGCCTTGTTCACGTGCATGCACACGCAAGCACATATTTACGCACTTCACCTCATTCACAAAAAGCTACAAGTCTACACCCACTCTTGGAGATGTTGATGGAAATTATTGCTCTAGGTGAAAAAGTGTTTGAGAATTTTAGTTGAAACAATTTATCACTTCCTGTTTTTATCAATGGTCGATGCACATTGCACCCGTTCTCTTTAACAACACTTCCAATCATTTGAATGCTCTAATCTGTCTTCTTGATGTTAAACCAGCCTCACAGTAGGTTGTAACTTAATCTCTCCACCCTTTTACACCAACAAATGAACACACACAAACTTTGTAGTTTGCTTAAACGAAACATCCATCACCGGAATGGAAATTGATTCTGATGCAGTTTGAATCTGTTGGAATAAAAGCTTGTGGGTGTGAAATAATTGACTCAGAGGTGACTGGTGGTGGTTGAAACCGACCTCTGATCAAGTCTAAATCGTTGGAATAAAAGTTTGTGAGTGGGCGCTAATTGACTCAGAGGTGGTTGGTGATGGTTGAAACCAACCTCTGATCAAGTCTAAATCTAGCTCTTACTACTATTCTCTTTTGTATACTGAAGAGGAATTTGTTGTCACAGAAGTAGACATCGCGTGAGTCAAAAGAAACATGCCTGTGTTGCCTCAGCAGATGGTGTGATCTCATGCAGAAGCAAAGAAATACAAATTTTGTGACCTCAACACGTACGAATGACTTAAAACGCTAAACTCAAGGTGTCCTATAAAACTAGCATCATTGTGTTGACCATCACTTCCATGCTGACGTTCCAGCACTGATGATTCTGTCACGATATACATATGACTGGTTAATCCACTGAGGATGCCATATTAATCCAGGAGATGGCTGAGTGGGCAGAGGCCTTGCCAACTAAAGTTAGATTTGGAAGTACAAATTTCATACAAAATGTGTTTTAAGTCACACCTTGGAGCAGCTATGTATGCCCCTGGGGTGTCCCAGGGACATAGACTTAGTGTTCTTCTGCAGAGGAAGGACGAGGTAGAGCAGGCTAAGCAATTGGGAGTACCCCTGGGACAAGCTGCTTTATCATTGTATTGATTTTCACAGGAGTCTAACTGACTGGAGTGTAGCAAAGGAGTTTCATGATTGATTATTGATATCAAGGAGTGTCATCAGCCTGCGGTATTAATGAAGCCCCTGCAACTGGGAGTCACTCTTATCACAACTCCCATTTGTGTGTGGAAACAAGGAAGGAGACGGCGGTGGCTGTATTTCAATATGTGAGAGATGGAGATGCGTGTGTGTGTGTGTGTGTGTGTGTGTGTGTGTGTGTGTGTGTGTGTGTGTGTGTGTGTGTGTGTGTGATACGTGATGCGTCAAGTGGATTTGTGTGTGAGTGTGTTTGTGTGTTAGGGGGAGGAAAGAGAAGCACCTCTATGTCATCTGAATTTTAATCACATTTGTTGTTGCAACTGAATGCGCACAAGCCAGTCCCATTGCATATTTAATGACAAAACAAATGCATTTTTGTAAAGAGAAACTAGGCTGCAGCGGGTGCAAAAAATACTACATTCTCAACAAATTCTCACATCTCGTCTCCTCTGTGATTACAACCTAGTAAGTAAATAGCATCCCTGATTGATGAACCTTTCTCTGCTTACCATACCTGAATCTCAAAGCCTGAGTGTGTGCTAGTGCACATGTTTACGTGCATGTGTGCATTTTCGTTTGCACGTGTGAGCACCAAACACCCGCATTTGCATGCATGTATGCATAAAGACATTGAATCAGTCACCTCACACCTTCTGCTTTTCGATCTTCGACACGTTTCTCTGGATTTCTGTGATTATCAAGGAACAGTCACTGATCAAGTGCACAATGTAACACCTCAGCAAAGACATATTTGCCTAGTATTCACAATTCAGGCAGATTTCAAAGTGACATCACATCAGAATTGGGGAGCAGTGTGTTCGCTGTACTGTGTTTAATGATAATGAACTGTTCCAGACTGCTTCACTTTGTTTCAGCTAAAATATGTCACATCAAACAGGGATGCTGTGTGCTTGTTAATTTGTCTTGCCCCAAACTCTGTGATATTTGTTAAATCAAGCAATAAATGATGTATACGGCACTTAGGGTCCTGGATAAGGAGAAGCATTAGGCTCATCAAAAAAGCGCATCATTAAAGAGGATTTGGGCCAGCAGCCCTGTGCTACTGGGCAGAGCGCTGTAATAACATCACTAGGGTTAACATTTCATATACCACTGGTGTTAGATTGGGTCAGATTCGCAGGCTGACATATCAGCCAGACTCTTCTTTTCTCTCCAACACACACTGATTAGTTGGGGCTGAGTGGGGGATGTTTAATGTGGGAGTTCACTCTATTACACCAAATGTGTCTGCTGTAAAAAGTGGGCCGACCTCTATGTCGCTTTTTTAGTGGGGGGCCCTTAAAGTAACGTCCTCCTAATAGATCTGTCATTCCTCCCTTTGTTAGTCCCTGCAGGGTTTATGGGTAGATGGAGCTGTTGGGGTTGTTAGGTTGTTAGCTCAGCAGTGTGTGATTTGTGATGGCTCGATGTAGCGTTACAAATACGCTAAAAAAACAAAAACAAAAAAAAAGAACAATAAAGGAAGTAAAAATCCACGTTTACTTTGCAGTTGGTCACCGCCACCCATGCACGTGGGCCTCTTCACTGCGAGCAGGTTTTCTCAAACTGGAGCAATTTAGATTCGAATGGTAAACCGGGAAAGATTATACATACCTTATTGTTAGTGGTCAAAGGATTGATTGGCTGTTATTTAACAGTTTTTATTTAACCCAGATGAGCTACTCTGTTTGGCGTTACCTCAGAAAGCGCACAGCGAGGTTTTCATGGTGCATCTAAGAGCGTCCTCTCCCTGTTGTTACGAATATTGGCCTTGATTAAATAACATTTAAGCCGTTCCCTTTTTCCTTTTCATTATCATCATCAATGAACCAACTCAAATGCGTTTTATACGCAGGAGACAATGACTGATTGTTTTCAAGACACTAAGTATCTCCAATGGGGGAATTGTCGTTAAAGCTTACTATATTTTATCATCGCATTACGGCTCATTAGAAATTTCGTCCCCAGCGTCGTGTGCTCCCCAGGAGGACCAAGGGGACTCTATTAGGCGGATCTCCTCAACAATATGTTGTTAGCTCAATATTTTCCCTGAAATTAACCAGGGGATAGAGAGGGACACTTTGCTGAGCCAGAGTGTATGCTTTACTTGTTCTGCCGCTCTGGTTGTGTTAGGCTAAATGAATATCAATGCTGCACAATCGATTGTCTCAAGGACAGCGCAGGCATATACAAACCTACCAGCAGATTACACGCGAGCCGGAATAATAGATTCCCCCTTAGAAACATGCATTAATATGCCGTTGTCATGAAAATAATTGTGCCATGATTATTGTGTCATCTTCTCCCCATTTGATATACAATCACCATAGTAATGTAACAGTGATTAAATAAAGAAATTCCATATTTCACTGCTGACAGTTTCCCTATTAATAAAACGTCAAAATCAGGCAATCTAATGCATATTAAAAGTCAGAAGCCTGCATCCTGGCTCACTGGCTCAAAGCTCATCTCAGGTGGTAATTTGTGGCCTATTTTCCATATAAAAGAGACAGACTCCATTTAATTCAACCAGCTGGAAAGCCAGGAGTGTCGCTCTGAACTGCTCTTCGACTCCTGTTTTGTCCCGGCTGGCCTTCTATCAGATGTCTCCCCCCGTCTTCACTCCACACCCCCTCCAAACACATGCATTAATGTGTGTGTGAGTGTTTGTGTGAGACAGTTTTGCATCTCTGAGACCTTACTTTGGCAACATTCACAGCAGGCTGTCTAGCCGGTTTAAGCAGAAGATCCATTACCGGAAATGGAAAGTGAGTCCGATGCCGTTTGAATCTGCAGGAATATAGACTCGTGGGTGTGTGGTAACCGACTCAGAGGTGGTTGGTGATGGGCGAAATTACAATACCAGAGAGTATCACAGAATTACAATATTAGATAGTCGAAGCATTAAATTAATGCTAGTGATTCGGCATGTTGAAGTGGGGCTGTCTGCCTGTTCCTGCTTCGCATTTCTTATTCAGTCTCTATTACCAGAGGACAGGAAATAATATAAATGCAAAATGATATTATCAGAAAAGTTATGGCCAACTTACAGTTGTTTCTATGCTTCAGAGACTGTCTCTCTTGGGGCATAACAGAATTTGATGCGAGAATACAAATCTGTCCAAACCCCATAATATGATGAACCTTCGACTACAATCAGGGTCAACCCAACTGTCAAAAGGACTTAAATGGCTTTTGGGGCCAGAAATAATCCTTCAATGAACGTTTTTGTTTAAACGGCACCGTATCCACCTTCTATGCCTGCCCCAAGGGGTATTTGGTTTAGTGATGTTTGTATCTGTGTGTGCACAGCTGCTGTAAATCATATCAAGAAAGGCGGGCAACGGTCGCAAGATGACGTGATGAAAATTTTCATGGCTTGGGTCAAGGTCACAAAAATGGACATAATTGTTTTACTTCAAATTTAAACCACAACGTTCAACTTTCCATTAATATTTATTCCTATCTATCGCTATAGTGAGAAATCGTTTTGAGGTTCAGTAGCAGTCAAAGTTCAGGAAAATGATTGAAAAAATAATGTAAAATAAATAAACAAAGTAAGCCAAAGAATAACAGAGAACAATTGTCTGAGACTGAGGCTGTCCGAGATGTGGGTTAGATAACGGTAGTGAAAGAAAGGACTTAAGGGATGGTTTCAAAGCAGACCCGGTTCAGTGAAGGGGCATGAGATACAATTTGTACCCCCTCAGTTTGATTTCACCCCCCTCCAAACACACACACAGGCACTAACCATGGGCACTGTGAGTACCTTCCAGCCATGCCTCCGTAGTCATGTGAATATAATTTCACACAAACTCTCTGAAAGTAGAGTTCTGTAACATCCCAATTCACACATCCATGCACACACATACGTGGATCAGGACTGGGGTCATGCCTAAAGATGGAGGTTTTGAGATATTCCATCAAGGCCGTGGACAAAACTTACAAGCTGTAAGTTGAAAAACCAAGAAAATCTATGAGCAGTTGGTTGAAAGAGAATAAGGGGAGCCAGTTGTTATAACCAAGGATTCCTTATAGAATCTCATTACCAGACAGCATTACCAGGTGCTACGGCAACATTTCAAGGTCTGCGAGCTGCAAGTAGACTGTTTTCCATCTGCAGCTGCCCCTAAATCCTATGCAAATAACACATAACTGTCTCACTTATTCTTATTTTAACATGATATCAAAGCAAAACCTTTCTGCATTTGAATATGTCTCATTCACTCATTATGAATAATGCCTTATCTTGATTATGTCGACTTTAAATTTGTGAATAGAAAACTATTTATAAGGCCCATATAATAGCCTACGAAGCTGCACAGATATCGTTAAAAAAAGACTGAGTGGACCTCACACTGAAACAGACTGAATGGATATCATTAAATACAGACTATTATTGTCAAATTCTAATGATCCTTTTGTAGAAAACCATATAAGAGCGCACGCTTTGAGCGTGAGCAGTACCAAATCAGATGAGTGACTGAATGGAGTGCACACACAACCTCCCACTGTAGTTTTTGTATTTTTCCCCTCCTTTTTCTCCCCAATTGCACTTGGCCAATTACCCCACTCTTCTGAGCCATCCCGGTTGCTGCTCCGCCCCCTTTGCCGGCTGCAGACTACCACATGCCTCCTTCAATACATGTGGAGTCACCAGCCGCTTCTTTTCACCTGAGAGTGAGGAGTTTCGCCAGGGGGACGTAGCTCGTGGGAGGATCACGCTATTCCCCCCAGTTCCCTCTCCCCCCTGAACAGGCGCCCTGACCGACCAGAGGAGGCGCTAGTGCAGCAACCAGGTCACATACCCACATTTGGCTTCCCATCCGCAGACACAGCCAATTGTGTGTGTAGGGATGCCGACCAAGCCGGAGGTAACACGGCGATTCGAATTGGGATCCTTGTGTTGGTTGGCAATGGAATAGACTGCCACGCTAACTGGATGCTCTAGTTTTTGTATATATATATATATATATATATATATATGTGTGTGTGTGTGTGTGTGTGTGTGTGTGTGTATATATATGTATATATATATGTATATGTATACATATAATGTTACAAAAAGTGATGTCCCTTCTCCATTTACAAGTGCCCGCTATGTGAGTTTGATCTTGAAATTAATAAGGCATCAACATATAATTCTGGGTTTTGCATGCAGTGTCAGTCTTCAATGCTTCAATACATAAAAAGGTACATAATACAGTATTCTTGGCTTCTTACATTTCTGATGTTGTGCTATGTCCCTTGCGGATTTTTTTTTTACATGAGCATCCTACCGAGTTATATTTCTCGTACGTGCAAACATCTTTGGTGATCAATCAAAGTCTGACTTGACTCGACACTGCTGTGTGCCACAGTGATATATGATGTATCATATGCAATGTTCAAATTGTGTTCACGTTCTGGTACAGACATTACGACACATTACACACACAGTTGTGCTGTTGAAAACCAATCTTAAGGCTGCTTTGGATATACCGTTCCCCGTTTATTAATAAATGTCTTTTCACTGTTTATATTAACGGCATCAAAACGTTGAAGAGCGACTGAATGATATATGGTCTTGAGACCATGTGTATGCATGGATTTTTTTGTTTATCTCCTAGCTGCTTTATTTCTCCATAGCAAAGATAACTGGATGGAGAATCCTGGCAGATGTATAGGGTAAAGATACGTAACCTGTCTTGTATATTTGTATGTAGATGTACTCAAAACAGTGCAAATGACCGAGGATAGCATATCGTGCAGTAACTGTCGGCATGCATCTTTTAACTCATTACAGCATGATGCACTTCCTACAATGCCATCGGCAAGCTCGTTTTACATATTACTGCAGCAGTGAAGTGCCTCCCATACATTAAAATGCATTTAAGAAAGCCACACTAGGGCGCCTTCTGCAAAGTCTACCACTGTGGATCTCAGCAAACACGATCAGTTGATTTAAGTTATTTTCATCTTCAGGATGTGTTGATCACTTGCCACTTTTGAGGACACACTTTTGCTAGTTTGGAGGATCTGATCTTGGGGGCTCTGTGAGAAGTCACAGTAGTTTAAATGAGGTTGACACCCTGGGGTCCTGTCAACTCCGACTGCTATATAGCTTGAAATCCTCCAGTCTGTGACACACCACACAGCGCTTTAGAAACATAGCCCCATAGTCAAATTTGAAAGCCAAATCAATTTGCACGGCCGCTAAATTTCATCAGTGAGGAGAATATTATTCAAATCCGCACTGGAAAGCTTTGGTTTTACCAGCGAGAATGTGAACTGTCATTTGTGGCTCTACAAGTCAATGTATCGACAATGCAGTATATGTATATATGTGTGTGTGTGTGTGTGTGTGTGTGTGTGTGTGTGTGTGTGTGTGTGTGTGTGTGTGTGTGTGTGTAGAATCCAGTGAGTCAATTAAATTGAGGACTATATATATATATATATATATATATATATCTTTATTCTGCTCTTAATATTCCGCTCATTTGTTGAGCACTTTCATCAACACCATTGATGGTGTCCGTAGAAAATGCTGAGTGTGTGTGTGTGTGTGTGTGTGTATGTATGTATGTATGTATGTATGTATATATATATATATATATATATATATTATAGAGTCAGTAATCTGGACTCTTGAAGTCCATTCATATGTTACAATCTCTTTAAAATGACACAGGCTTGTGTTCAGTCGCTCCAGCCCTGAAGGTTATAGGGTCCATCCAATGAAAACAGTTCTGAAATGCCAGATAATAAAGGAGAAAATAGAAAATAGGAGCACAGCAGGAGACAGACCAAAGAAATCAGAACAAAAATATGACCAGCGACAGAAACCTGTTATTCTTTCAGGAGTGTTGGTAGAAACACAAACTGGGGAACAACAGTGTCAAAGTTTGAACAATTCTGATTTGCTAGACCTGAACTTGCCCAGGCATTCAGTTACACACACAAAATCCTGAAGAAGACAAAAAGAAAAAGATATCACCATCATTTAGATTTTTTAATTCAAAGGTAAAACCTTAAATCAATATCACTTTCAATTGCAAGTCTTATTTTGGCTGATGATTGGCAGGTTGGGGGTCATATCATTTCCATATTTGCTTCCTGCATCTGTATAAGTGGGTATTCATTTTAAAGGGACTGTAGTCTGAGTAGTAATATTAAATCAAGTGAAAAAGCTGCAAGTGAAAAAGAAATCTGCAAATACTGGAGAGTTGGTCTTGTGCTGCGCTTTATTAAAAAAATGTACTTAGGGGCAGAAAACACAGCAATAGCATGGACGTTGGCCAGAGATTGACTCTAACCTTGAGCGCTGAACAGTCCTACTTGACAGGACTGAGAAAACTGTGTAGATGATACATAGTGTTGGCCAAACACTTGTCCAGACAGCCCATACATAACCTCTCCATATGTACTGGGAAAGAGGCTGGTGTGTCTGTGTCTCTGGGAACTAAAGATGCCCATTTTGACCTTCACTTTACTTGTTCATTTGATTGTGGTTGATAAATATGTTTACATTTTTCATTTTCAAGTAAATCTATATTCATCTGCACATGATAGGTGTATCCCATCTCTTACGCTGCTGTGACACCTGAATTTACCCTCAGCGATTAATAAAATGTAATCCAAGCCAACACATTTCATTACAATCCAGTCCATTACAATCAAATCCAATCCAATTCAACTCTAGTGTCCTCACTTGCTGCTGAGCAAGTGAGGACATTAGGATTGGAATGGGCCATGATCGTAACCTTTGTGGGACATGTACCATTGTCTCCAGCTACCACATAGCAAGTTTATGATATCTCATCAATCGCCATTTTAACTGATGTTTCTTGTGGATGTCTGTAGGGCACATGAAGGATTACTTGAGAACATATGTGCCCATTCTCAGCCCATGGCTTCACGCACAGTTTATACTTCGGCGTCTGTATGAGATGTGGCGGGTAACCACTTCTTAAACTTGACCCTACATTTAACCACAATTTAACCTATGTGTCGTTAATATTCATAAATCAGGGCGAAGGTTTAGCGTTGGAGTGTATGAAGCACCCACCATATCTCAAAACAAATGGATGGTTGGCTGGATGGATGGATTGCAATGCTGAAGGGTGACATGTATGTCATACACTGACCAGCCATAACATTGAAACCACCTGCCTAATATTGTGTAGGTCCCACTTGTGCTGCCAAAACAGCTCTGATCCATCGAGGCATGGACTCCACAAGACCTCTGAAGGTGTCCTCTGGTATCTGGCACCTAGCTGCAGATCCTTTAAGTCCTGTAAGTTGCGAGATGGGACCACCATGGATCGGACTTATTTTTCCAGCACATCCCACAGATGCTTGATCAACTTGAGATCTGGGGAATTTGGAGGCCAAGGCAACACCTTGAACTCTTTGTCATGTTCCTCAAACCGTTGCTGAACAATTTTTGCAGTGTGGCAGGGCACATTATCCTGCTGAAAGAGGCCACCTGTTGTCATGAAGGGTTGTACCTGGTTTGCAACAATGTTTAGGTTGGTGGTACATGTCAAGGTAACATTGACATGAATGCCAGGACCCACGGTTTCCCAGCAGAACATTGCCCAGAGCATCACACTGCCTCCGCCAGCTTGCCTTCTTCCCATAGTGCATGCTGGTGCCATCTCTTCCCCAGGTAAAAAATACACATGTACCCAGCTGTCCACATGATATAAAAGAAAATGTGATTCATCAGACCAGACCACCTTCTTCTATTGCACCATGGTCCAGTTCTGATGCTCATGTGCCCATTGTAGGCGCTTTCGGCGGTGGACAGGGGTCATCATGGACACTCTGACTGGTCTGCAGCTACGCAGCCCCATACACAGCAAGCTGTGATGCAATGTGTGTTCTGACACCTGTCTATCATAACCAGCATTAACTTTGTCAGCAATTTGAGCTACAGTAGCTCTTCTGTGGGATCAGACCAGACAGGCTAGCCTTCACTCCCATGTGTGTCAGTGAGCCTTGGGTGCCCATGACTCTCTCGCTGGTTCAGCAGCTGTCCTTACTTGGACCACTTCAGGAATCAGGAACACTTTATTTGTCAGTTCACTTCATGCACTTGCGTACATGAAATGAAACGAAATGCTGTTTCCCCCAGCCCACAGCAGTACAACACAAAGACAAAAACACATTCAAAAACTACAAGAACACACATATCCAAACTAACACACACATATCCAAACTAAAAAAAATAAAATAAAAAAAAACACTGTCCAAGGGATCGAACGCCAGCCAGGATGACTGTCAGAACTGCCCGTCTGCATGGGCTATCAGTTAGTTTAGCTTGCCTGGCTTCCACTTCCTGTCAGACTGCCCTCGGCGTTTCCTCCTTGGGTGCAGCTCTAGGCAGGGGCCATGGTCCCCGAAGCAGACCGTGCTCTCCCAGCCAGACACCCTTGACACACCTCCCTACACTCCTCACGACGATATCAAAAAACACCACAGTCAGCATCAGGTGAGACCGTCGCCAGACTGCCTTTGGTGTTATCAGAACTGCCGGTCTGCATGGGCTGGCAGTTAGCTTAGCCTGCCCTGCTCTCCAAGCCGATCCAGCGCCAGCTCTCCCAGCCATCAAACGAAGACAAAACTTAGACGTAGACGTGGACAAAGACACTGCATGGACGGTACTGGGTGAGGCCGCCACAAATGTGAAATCGCGCTGCCATCCTCCGACACTGGCACTGGGTGAGGCTGCTGCAAACGCGAATTCATGTGGCCATCTTCCCACACTGGAAGCGGACTCTACTTTTGGTCGGTACTGACCACTGCATACCAGGAACACCCCAGAAGACCTGCTGTTTGGAGATGCTCTGACCCAGTCGTCTAGCCATCACAATTTAGCCCTTATCAAAGTCAAGTCAATTTTATTTGTATAGCCCAATATCATAAAATACAAATTTTCCTCAGGGGGCTTTACAACAATATAAGATCTTGTCCTTAGACCCTAGCATCGGATAAAGAACAACTCCCTAAAAAAACCTTTAAAGTTGCCCAGATCCTTATATTTGCCCATTTTTTTCCTGCTTCCAACACATCAACTTCAAGAACTGACTGTTCACTCACTGCATAATATATCCCACCCCTTGACAGGTGCCATTGTAACAACATAATCAGTGTTATTCACTGACCTGTCCGTGGTTTTAATGTTTTGACTGATCCGTGTATACTGATGCCTTTTAAATAGTGTCAACACATGACAATATAGGATGAGAAAGCATTGCAACATAGACACACAAAAGTGAGTTTGGCCTATATGGTAATCACATCAGTGAAAAGTAATATTGACATGCTGTCTGTAAAGAAATATCAATCACTCAATCAGGCAGTCAAATCAAACAAATTAAGGGAACATGCTTTGCACAGACTGAAACCCTATCTGATGTTTCCAGATGTAAACATGTATACTAGTATATAGGCCTACTCACAATGAGACCACCAAATTGAAACTTTTTTTTCAAAAGAATACAAACAGTATTTCAATATTACATCCCTTTAGCAGGGAATTACACAATTTTGCAAATATCGTTCAGCAACCTGTATCTAAAAATGAGCTCAGAAATGGAAAAGAAATCTCTCTTTAAAGTCAGACCAGGGAGCTAATTCAATATTGGATGAAAGAAAATCAAACAACCTTGAGCTACTTCTCATGTCTATTTTTTAATCTTTATTTTGACAGGGATCTCTCCACGGGACTGGAGTTGCATTTGCAAAAAATGTTCTGTATCTGAACAAGAAACAAAACTCTTTTACACGAGTAAAAAAAAGAAAAACTCCAAACTGCAAGCAACCCCCCCCCCGCAAAAATGGACTAGTTCATAACAAAAGCGATGCTGAGAGTGAAGTCATGAACACAGAAAAGAAAAACGAATAGATTCCAAATGTCAAAGTAGCTCCTCAAAGAAAGAGGGACAAGAAAAGCAGGAAATGCCATCATTACTACAAAGAGCACTCTTGGCTGAAACTAGCTGTAATTAAACCGGCAGCGAGTGCTTTAGGACATCTTAACAGAGTTCAGCATATCCAAGAGAGGGAAGCAGTCTGCTGTGTCTGACTTTTCAGTCAGTGAATGCAGCTGCACAATGATAACCCTCATGTGGAGATGACATCTCATACAGTTTATCTGAAGTTCAAATGACAGCTAAAAGCAGAGAAACTTCATGATGGCACTTTGCAGAAAGCCTGACGGATAATCTCATTCCCATCAAACTAATTTATACTTCAGAAGTCATTATGTAGAGTATGTACGTGATTCCTTGATTTTTTTCCCCCATTATTTTTTGTCTATGTGCCATTTCATACTAACCTCTTCTTAAGAGCTGAGAAAGGGAACAAGGTGATAGTTTAGGGAACGTGGCTCTGAGTTGTGGACCAAGAGTGACTGACAGCAAATTGGTGCTGCATGCAACCTTATTAGTTTGATTTCTGGTACTGTTTTTAGCAACGTACGTAGCATTCAGATTCTGAAATCTGGAAATAGGAAGCAACAGATGTTTTTTCCCTGTTTTGCTTGTCACAGTAAAAAAAATAAGAAATGCCATTCAGTGGTCCAGAAATGTAGAAAAGATAGAAAAGCATAGATTACAACGCCATGAGTTTGTACACTGCAGTCTGGTTTCCTCTGAAAATGTCTGCCTTGCTAAAAGGCAAGTTGACTCAAAGTCACCTTAAGCAACCGTCACCGAATCAAAAACAATTAGATTGTGAGGCCCATTTCATCCGGGCAGTGTGTGTGTGTGTGTGTGTGTATATATATATATATATATATATATATATATATATATATATATATATATATATATAAAGATCGATGTTTTTCCTGCATTTATCTTAATATTCTGCTGCTCATTTGTTGAGCACTTTTATCTACACTATTGATGGTTTTCAGACAAAAAAGAAAAGAAAAAAAAGAAGCAGTATATATATATATATATAATCCAGTGGATTATTTTGCTCTTTATTTTTTGAGCACTTTCCCCAGTTGAGTGTTTCTTTTAACAAATATATATATATATATATATATATATATATATATATATATATATATATAAAACTGTTAGAACTCTGCTAGAATCCTGACTAAAACTAGAAAATTTGACCATATTACACCAATTCTTGCCTCCCTTCATTGGCTTCCTGTCCATGTTAGATAAGAATACAAGGTGCTTCTGCTGACTTACAAAATCCTAAATGGGTTTGCCCCATCTTACCTGTCTGATCTCCTGAAACCTTACATGCCACCTCGAGCTCTTCGTTCTCAAAATACAGGGCTCCTGTGTGTACCCAAAGTTAAAAAGAAGTCAGCTGGTGGCAGCAGGGCCTTTTCCTATCGGGCTCCATTGTTGTGGAACAACCTGCCTGCTGCCATCAGACAATCAGAGTCTGTTGAGTCCTTTAAATCCAAACTTAAAACTCATCTTTTTGCCTTAGCTTACAATTAGTTGCCTTTAAGTCGAGTCCTTCACAACCTGTAATGGATGGCGGGTTGGTTTTCTGTCTCAATTAATTTACCAACCGCTCTTCTGCCGACGAGATTATCGAGTATAGATTACAGAGTATAGATTATGACTAGTTGATGACTTAATTGATTATGACTAATGACTATTGCAAACTTCTCTTCTCTAACGTCTTTTCTCGCTCTCTGAATGATGTCTTCTCCTTTCTCTTTTTCTGTGTTTGAATGGTGTCATGTGAGTCGCTCTTGCGTGCACATGCAGTCGGTTCTCCTCCCAGGTCTCCGTGGTGATGGCGGTCGCCATTTGGGTGCTGCCTGCCCTTCCTCTCCTCACATAATTAAAAAAAATTTTTTAACTGATGATGCTGGTCGCGTGGCTTGGGTCCTGGACTGTTCCGTTGGCATCTGGACACTGCTTGGCATCCTGTGCATCATGTTCTTCATAAATGTTATGTCCATTATAATTCTGTTATCCTCTTTCAGTGTTGTATTATGTAAATTGCGTGAACACAACATCCATTTCACGTTGTTCGTCTTGGGAGAGAGATCCCTCCTCTGTTGCTCTCCCTGAGGTTTCTTCCTATTTTTTCTCCGTTAAAGGTTTTTTTTTAGGGAGCTGTTCCTTATCCGATGAGAGGGTCAAAGGACAGGATGTTGTGTTGCTGTTAAGCCCACTGAGGCAAATTTGTAATTTGTGATATTGGGCTATACAAATAAAATTGATTTGATTTGATTTAAGAAGCAAACTCTCTCTCTCTCTCTCTCTGTATATATATATATATATATAGACAGCTGATGATTGCTTATGGCATGAAACAGGCTTGTACTGTCTCATAAAGAATTTACTTGAATCACTGGATTTTAGAATATATATATATACTATACACACACACACACACACACACACACACACACACACACACACACACACACACACACACACACTACTTTCGGCTGCTCCTGTTAGGGGTCACCACAGCGGATCATCCATTTCCATCTCTTCCTGTCCGGGCAGCACGGTGGCCCAGTTGTTAGTGCTGTCACCTCACAGCAAGAAGGTCCTGGGTTTGAACCCCGGGGTTGTCCATCCTTGGGGGTCATCCCAGGTCGTTCTCTGTGTGGAGTTTGCATGTTCTCCCCGTGTCTGCGGTGGGTTTTCTGCGGTTGCTCCGGTTTCCCCCACCATCAAAAGAAAAATGCGCGTTAGGGTTTAAACTCCTGTCTGTGCCCCTGACCCAAGCAATGGGAAAAGAACTGGAGCTGGTCCCCGGGTGCAGCATGAAGGTGGCAGCCCACTGCTCCTAGCTACATTGACCACAGCTAGGATGGATTAATTTGCAGCAAATGAATTTCCCCAGGGGGATTAATAAAGGAAACTATATATTTTGCGCCTTATTTGTTGAGCACTATCCCTACTGTTGAGTATTTCTTTTAACAAAGTTTTATATATATATATATATATATACACTACCGTTCAAAAGTTTGGGATCACCCAAACAATTTCGTGTTTTCCATGAAAAGTCACACTTATTCACCACCATATGTTGTGAAATGAATAGAAAAGAGTCAAGACATTGACAAGGTTAGAAATAATGATTTGTATTTGAAATAAGATTTTTTTTACATCAAACTTTGCTTTCGTCAAAGAATCCTCCATTTGCAGCAATTACAGCATTGCAGACCTTTGGCATTCTAGCTGTTAATTTGTTGAGGTAATCTGGAGAAATTGCACCCCACACTTCCAGAAGCAGCTCCCACAAGTTGGATTGGTTGGATGGGCACTTCTTTGAGCAGATTGAGTTTCTGGAGCATCACATTTGTGGGGTCAATTAAACGCTCAAAATGGCCAGAAAAAGAGAACTTTCATCTGAAACTCGACAGTCTATTCTTGTTCTTAGAAATGAAGGCTATTCCATGCGAGAAATTGCTACGAAATTGAAGATTTCCTACACCGGTGTGTACTACTCCCTTCAGAGGACAGCACAAACAGGCTCTAACAGGTACTATTTAATGAAGATGCCAGTTGGGGACCTGTGAGGCGTCTGTTTCTCAAACTAGAGACTCTAATGTACTTATCTTCTTGCTCAGTTGTGCAACGCGGCCTCCCACTTCTTTTTCTACTCTGGTTAGAGCCTGTTTGTGCTGTCCTCTGAAGGGAGTAGTACACACCGGTGTAGGAAATCTTCAATTTCTTAGCAATTTCTCGCATGGAATAGCCTTCATTTCTAAGAACAAGAATAGACTGTCGAGTTTCAGATGAAAGTTCTCTTTTTCTGGCCATTTTGAGCGTTTAATTGACCCCACAAATGTGATGCTCCAGAAACTCAATCTGCTCAAAGAAGTGCCCATCCAACCAATCCAACTTGTGGGAGCTGCTTCTGGAAGCGTGGGGTGCAATTTCTCCAGATTACCTCAACAAATTAACAGCTAGAATGCCAAAGGTCTGCAATGCTGTAATTGCTGCAAATGGAGGATTCTTTGACGAAAGCAAAGTTTGATGTAAAAAAAATCTTATTTCAAATACAAATCATTATTTCTAACCTTGTCAATGTCTTGACTCTATTTTCTATTCATTTCACAACATATGGTGGTGAATAAGTGTGACTTTTCATGGAAAACACAAAATTGTTTGGGTGATCCCAAACTTTTGAACGGTAGTGTATGTGTGTGTGTGTGTGTGTGTGTGTGTGTGTATTTATGTGTGTATATATATATATATATATGTGTGTGTGTGTGTGTATGTATGTGTGTGTATATATATATATATATATATATATATATACACTCCATGTGTGTGACCAAATGAGAAAATGGGAAGCGATTCCCTGGGCTGACACTACTGTGTGTAGCATGCCATTGATATTCATGTAAGAGCTTAGCCAACTAATACCTCTCATTTGTACCTAAGGCACATCATAAGTGGCAGTCTTTACCCTGACGATCTGACTCTTTGACTTCAAAGGGTGGCATGGAGAAAGATCCTATTATTCTGCTGCAGCAGAAATCATTAGACTCCAAATCTCAGATGCAGCCGTTGAGGGAAGTGAGTGCTGAATTAATACCTAGCCACTGTACTACTGCCACAGTGATGTCTGCTGCTGAGCTGTGTGTCTGTGTGGGTATGTCCCTCTATCTCCCTGTGTCTTTCTCCCTGTGTCTCGATCTGCTTGCGTCTGTTTATTCGGAAGTGTGCATGATAATACAGTGTGAGAGAGAGAGGAAGATAGAAATGTAAAAAGCGAGTAAGAAGAGAGCGAGAGAGAGACAGACAGACAGAATGGTATAGATACCCAATGACATTACATGCATAAAGCAAGTGCAGGTTTTATCCTGAACGGTGATATTGGAACCACAGAAAACATTATAGAAATATAGTAGATAACCAGACAAGACGACTTATCTAGGTGGACATTCAGTCAAGCCATATATACTTACATATTTGACCTGTGGTTCAGTCGCAGCCAAAATCTGCAGAATCAAATTTGCAGAGGCATGCACCACTGATTTTCAGTTAGACTTCTTTATATACTGTTTTTTATCAACTGTAAGTAGGGCAAATAATCCGTTCTTTATAATGACGATCCATTCCGTAATGAATAAGTACTCGGTCTGCACCCTTGCTTGGCTCATTTTATCATTTATCTGTCACAAAGCCCAGGACAGATCAACCTTTTATCTTGATAATGTCGGCTGTTTTAACCTCAGCACAATTCATCACTGTTCATTTCCTATTGTTTGTAGTCATTGATGTCGGTTTCTCTGAGTTAACTGAATGATTCATTCATCTTACCCGCCCCATTCAAAGCCGTCGAGTGATAAAGAAAGTAAATCTTTCTTCATATAGCACCTTTCCAACAGATAATACAAAGTGCTTTACAAAAACAATTGCAAAAGACAGCAACATGCATACATACATACATGCATACAAACACATAAATATGAGCAGACCAGAAATAAAGACACAAATAAAGGGCAAAATAAAAAATTCAGCCAAGAGTGAAACAAAAAAATTTAAAGCTCCAAAGAAAAGTTCATGAAAAAGTTAACTGGGACATCTTGAAGCCTTCAGTAGACTTGGCATGGTATACATGGTATAGTACGCTATTCTACAGTTTGGAGGCCACAGCAGAAAAATAAAGCACAATGAATTTTGTTAAGAGCTATGGGTTGACATCCTGTCTGAAAGGACCTACGTGACCTAAATGTACAATTACTTTTAGCAGACACTTTTATCCAAAGCGGCATACATCTGAGAGGTAGTTGGCTTGTATAGCATATGAAGTCTAAGCTGCAGACTCATCCCCCCCCCCCACCTCTCTTTCTACCCCATTGGACTTGGCCAATTACTCCACTCTTCTGAGCCGTCCCGGTTGCTGCTCCACCCCCTCTGCCGATTCGGGGAGGGCTGCAGACTACCACATGCCTCTTCCGATACATGTGGAGTCGCCATCTGCTTCTTTTCACCTGACAGTGAGGAGTTTCGCCAGCCAGGGGGATATAGCGCATGGGAGGATCACGCTATTCCCCCCAGTCCCCCCCCTCCGCAACAGGCGCCCCGACTGGCCAGAGGAGGCGCTAATGCAGCAATCAGGACACATACCCACATTTGGCTTCCCACCCCCAGCCATGGCCAGTTGTGTCTGTGGGGATGCCTGACCAAGCGGAAAGTAACACGGGGATCCGAACCAGTGATCCCTGTGTTGGTATGCGACGGGATAGACCATCACACTACCTGAATGCTAAGCCACGGACTCTTACAGGCACCTCGTCCCAACTGGGATTTGAACCCCCAATCTCTGGTGGGAAAGCTGGCATTCTTACCTACTGAGCTATCCAGCTGCCTTTTCTTGATATCAGTTGTCCACAGGTTGAGCACATGGGTGTTGCAGCCCCGGGGCCTGGGCCAGCATCCCACCGTTCATGGGCCTTAAATCTCCATCTAACACCATTGAGCCAGAGTTTCTGCAGACCAAGGATTCCCAGCTGGTGTTAGAGTCTCTGTCGGTGGATCACTACCTCCCTGACAGCTGACCGTATGAGAAAGGCTCAGAACACATTAGACACGCTGACCCTCACATCTGATGCTCCTCATGTTGTCAGCATTCTCCTCCGCTTTACTCCCTCAAATGACTGCACCACCCGGGACCTCGCAATGAAGCTCCTGAGGTTCGCTGATGACACATAGTGATGAGGGGAACAATTGGTTCACTGCAAAAAACTGCAGTACTAAGCCCTGGTGATTTTGATATTGCAGCATTTCTCCCAAATCAAAGTGTTGAAGCACAGTTAACAAATGCAGTCAATAGGTTTGATGTAATGAGTTCAGCATCTCTGAATGTTTGAATTTGATTTGTTTGAATGTTTACTCAGGGAGGCACACATTTTACATTTTTTTAAAACATGGAACTTAAAGATACAATCAGTAAACTTTCTCCTCTAGTGACTCCTATCAGCAGTCATTGCAGCCAGTAGGAATGCAACAATATCAGTAACAACAAATGCTGAGAACATTCACATTTTTGCAAGCTTCCTAATGTGAAATTCTATAAAGTCAATTGTGTTGTACAACACTGCAATATTTATCACATCAAATATTGCTTTATGTTAAATGACAACGCTGCTTACCTGTCCAACAGTAGTATGGCCAACTCAGCATTGCTTTTTGTGGCTTTATAGTCACCAAGTTATTGTCCTCTCTCAAAAGCGAAAACAGTATTTATTCTACTTTTAAAGCTACATTTTATCTTGTAATTTCTTTTGCTGGATGAAGACGCTGTTCGGATCTCGAGTTGTGTTGCAAAGTTGACTCCTCCATATTGGAAATTTGAAACCTGCAGCAAAATGAATGTGTAGGGACCCACAGTTTTTTGGAAGGACATCTGATTTCTAAACAGGGGCATTCTACCAATTTGTTTACCAAAATAAAGATTCTAGATTCAACGCAGTATTTAAAAAACAATTATCTCAGGTATCGATCAACAACTCTTTCCAACCTCTCAATAAATGATGGTCTTTTTTTTTTTTGCTTTGATAATGTCAAAACTTTACTGATGACACCTTTGAAATAAATCAGTTTTGTTGCCCATCTTCTGCGGCTCATTGCAGTTTTCACATTTTACTGTTGATAGTCCCCCAAAAATTTTAATATTGAATTTCATATTTTTGAAAATTCACAATATTTATTGAATCTGCACTTAAATATCAATGTAATATTGGATCGGGGGTCCCGGCTGATTCGCAGTCTTAATGACAAGGCATCACACTCAATGTTGATTAGACGGCATGCAGACAGGAGGTCCAGCTGCTGGCTTCCTGGTGCAGTCACATCAAGCTGGAGCTCCATATTCTGAAAGTGGTGGAGCTGATGGTAGATTTTGGGGGAGGACCCACTGCCAGCTGCACCTCAATATCAGTGACACAACAGTCTCCAGTGTGGAGTCATGCAAGTTCCTGGGGAAACAAAATTTCCCAGGAACTCATAGACCCCATTACACGATCAAAGACAATGCATTTGCTTCAGTTGCTGCAATGTGCTTCTGATATTAACATTGCTTGTACTCGATAGGCTTCACCCTGAACATTCTAGTAACTCAGTATTCGTATTTATTATAAATGAGGACATTGAGAGTGATGCAGGGTATTAATAGCGGCTGTTGTGGAGAAAACAGCTTTCTGTTGCTGTTACTCACCTGCAGTGATCTCTCTCTCTCTCACACACACACGCACACGCACACGCACACACACGCACGCACGCACACACGCACATACACACACACACACACACACACACACACACACACACAACACTCTGGTGATTTAATCCATGAGCTTTCTTGGCCCAGGGGCCCTGAATTTTAAAGGGCCTTTGGATATCCATTGAAAATATTATGATATTATAATGAAATAATAATAAGAATTTTTAGGGGAGGGTTGCTGTCACAAATCCTGTGTACTGATTGGCCAGTTTGTTGTCAATGGCGATTTGTTGACACTCATTGGTCAGGTTGGTGTGACAGTGTTGCAACGTTATAAGCTCTGGCGACCTTGATTGGAAAAAAAACCCCCAACAACAATGGCGGAATTTCGGAGACATGAGAGCAGTGTTCAAAAGCAAAAAACCCAAAAAGAAAAAGAAAAGCAGGACCGCAGTTACTTAAGAAAATGCCAAAGTTAATGGGATTTTTCAAAAAGGCTCAAAGCGACGGAAGCAGCAGGTGTGAGTCGTGCAACTCAGCTACCCAACAAATCTTGGGGATTTTGCTGCCAAGAAAAGCGGGTGTAGACACTTGTAAGGGTAAGTCAGTGTTTAATTTGAATGCTTGTTATTATGGCATTAATATGCCTTAGACTGTGTATGCAGTTTGCCATGCATCTGGTGTAGTCTGTTGTAGTGCTGTGTTGGTGGAAATGTTTGCAGTGGTGCAGAAATGTATTGCTGATAGTGTTTTTCGTTGCACTGACATTTTGAAGGGTGACGTCATACTGTTGGAGAGAGATGTTTGTATTATTTGAAAGAGTATAAATGAAGTAAATTCATGTACACTACATATGTTGTGGTGAGGTGTGGCTTAGCAGTATCACTATGTGTAGAGGTCAATCAGTTTGTTGTGATGGTGGATATGTGGTTGTGGGGAAGGAGCAGAAGGGGCCCACGGGTTTAGCCAAGCCCAGTGGGCCTCTGACAGGATTAAATCACCCCTGCACGCACACACACGCACACACACGCACACACACACACACACACACACACACACACACACACACACACGCGCGCGCGATCACCAAGACTCAAGAAATTCATATTGATAGAACATAGTTAAAAGTACCTTTGCTGTCCATGTAGATAATAGCTCTGCTTCCTTCAGTGATGGTAATGTGCTGTGTGTAAATCTTGCACAAATAGAAGATGCTTCCAGTGACAAGTGAAATAACCGGGAGCCTCATTAGTTCCAAAGCACAGCAAATCTAACTACTGTCTGAGCAGAGCTGTAAACATAGCCAATAATGTTGATAATATTCCGCAGTATGTTTTACTGTCAAGCCAGTCTTGTTTGGTAAAAGTATGCAATAAAAAACCAAATGCTTTGTATGTCATGTTGAATAAAACCTCTTATTTCTGATGTTAAAGAATCAAATTTTTGATCTACAGTGGTAGGACTGATTTCTATTTTCTTTTGTGCCCGCAGACATAATGTTTCGTATTCATATTTCAGCCTGGATTTCCAAAGCTACAGTAGATATTTATCTCTGGGTAACAAAGGACCACAAAGCACCACTAAAACCTTTGAAAAATGTATGATTGAGACATCATTCACTCCGATCCTCAGTTCCTATAGCCCCTATACCCCGTTTATGGTAAGTGCACACATAAAATAGCCAAAGACCTATAAATCATTCTGCGAGGCACCTTTTGAACACTATAGTGCACTGTCTGCTGAAAATTTCAAGCCATTATTCATGGGCGCCAATAATCTGGTTTGTGAGACTCACAAATGTTTGTATGCTTGGAAATTGTATTATTTGGTGAATGATGTAGTAAGATATTGTTTCTAAATTTTGTTTGCACGTGTTTACTAAAGCTTTGCGTATAGTTTTACATTGTCAAGCATATGGTCAATTGAATCATGAATGGCAGAATTTGATGGTAATATATATTGGGAGAAGAATGCACTCTCAATTAAGGGTTTAGCTTGCCCAATTTTCCATTGACAAAAATTTAAAACATTTCATCTGGCTGAATTTGAATTTTAAAACTCGCCCTTTTTTTCTCATAGCAAATTGACTGGAAGCTCTTGGGCAGGATTTATCAGAGGGATGAGAACAGGAGGCAGTTATGCTGCAGTCATTTCAAAAGCAAATTCATGAACACATATTGGCTCAGAACGTCTGAGAGATTGTTGGTAAATTGTTTTGCGGATGAAATGGGCATGTGACAGGAAGCAAAAGAATGCATCGCAGGCATAGATCTCGCTCTCGGTGCACCTTGGTATTGGTCCCTTATCAGATTGGACCTCCTTCCTTCCACTTCAGTGACTGTCCCCACAAGAGGAGAGCTCTCAGCTCCAACTCCAACCACTTTCCCATTATGCAAATGATTTCCCCGCAGAAAAGCTCCACACTTGGTGCCCATCAATTCACTGAGTCCTGCAGTTTGAATGTATGCAGCGCTTTCCCCCCCTCTTTTTTTCCAGCCCCCTCTTCCACTCGCCATACTTCTGAAAAGAGGGTCTATTTCTGATGCATAGCATTGGTGTTCACATTGCAGTGGTAGGGGAATAGAGAGAGCTCTTACCCAATCAATTTATATAACCCCCTTTGAAGAGTATGCTTCTTTCTATGGTGAGGAATGAAATTATACAAATGTATAGGGAATACCAACGGTAAAAAGTAAAATGAACTTATACAGCCACGGGATGTTTAGAATGATAGTATTGCCATTCCGACCGCATACATCACACCAGGGCGTATAAATAAACTTACCCAGCACATTCGATTAACTCTTCAGAGGGCCTAGAGCTATGTGGCCTTAAAACCTCACCATCGTTTAATCCTCTCCTTTACGGAAAATTCTCTTAGAGTAATGCCATCAAACATATCCACATTTTTGCATTGCCATTGGCATGGCAGTGTTTCCCACAGGTCTGAAATATACGTATGCCGCCCTTGCTATGTACTGACAACTTGGCAGTAAGTTAAACACTTTCCGTTCATCAAAACTCTGGAGACAGAATTAGTTGTCCACAGGTTTATTAATTAGCAAAAGGGTGAAAGTGAGGACAAAAAAAAACAACTAAAATTATGTTTACTGTAAATACCCCATAAATACACCACAAACGCACTTCTGTCATGAGTTAAATTACCCCCTTTCAACTCTTACATGTTTACATTGCATATTTAATAAACTATCAATCAAATTACCCATAACAGTCTTATTCTAATATGGTGTCAATCGTTGTATTTTACTATAACTCCTAGTGGCTATAAACATAGCACTGGTTATGCATCGAATCAACTAAAAACAGCTTGGTAGAGTTTTTACATCAAACCACACAAAACGTTTTTTTTATACCAAAATAATGAATTACAATTGTAGATAATGATAAAAGATCACATTACATACCAAAAATGCTACAAATGGCATAAGATGTGTGCAGATGTTTGCTGATGGAAAAAGGTATCCTGAAAAATACCTGTTCTTCCTGCCATGCATCTTTACTTCCTGACTAAAGTCACAAGGTAAGCTACTTCACTCCCTGACTAAAGTCACAGGGGAGGCTAACGTCCTGTGGTTCTTAAAGGAACCACTACCTGTCGTAGAAAACAGTTGAAATGACTTAGAAAAATGTCATTAACTACACTACCATAGCAGAACAATACTTGTGGTAGCCGGCGGAAAGGGCCGGCTTTACCTACTGGCACAAAAATGGTCTACTACATGTGACAAACAAGAAATACATGTGACCTTCAACACAATATTTTGATTCACTGAATATTTCTGTTAATGTCACATAATGTATTTCACAGATCCACCCCCCCCCCAAACCGTCCCCTCCATCTACTCACATGGGAAAAGTAAGACAAAGTAAACAAAAATAAGAATAAAACACTTTAGTGTGTACAAAGATGGCACTTAAGAGACCACTTTGCTGATTTTCAACCTTATCTCTAGCTGTCTGAATTTGGGATATAGTGTGAAAAACATTGGCAGTTATTGCCAATGATGTCTGTGTCTCTGGGACATAGTTGCAAAATCTGTTCTTCTTCCGGCACCAGTTGATGTGTCAGTGATGTAGTTGGTGATAAGAAAGAACTACGGACACGTTCAGAGTGGATTTCTCGTCTCCGCCTTCAGGGACATGCTCTAGATGCCACTCAAAAACAAAACATCCTTGTTCTTTTCTCTTGTATTGTAAACAAGATATGTTTCCAACAGCAAAAATGACATCCCAAAATAGGAGTGGAGAGGATCTTATAGATGAGGATACATTTTACAGTGTTTTGGCTGACTTGATATCCAACCATATTTATTCAAGCTAGAGTATACGACTGAAGAAATACAGTGGAGAGAGGCCGTGGCTGCAGCTGCATTAGCTGAGCAAGAGGATATGGCCGGCAGCGACATTCAGAACCTCAGCTGTCGAGAGCAAACAGTGACTGGTGGTCCCATTGCTCAAATTGCCCTTCGATACCAAGAGAAACTGAATCATTCTGCTGCAATGAATTTCAGCGTGGGCAATTTTTGTTGGATCCTGTTGCCGACACCAACACTGAGACAGCCCCTGTGTGCTTTACTACGCATGAAAGTTTTACTCCTCATATCAGTCTTTCGGTTGTGATGTCACAGTGCATCTGATCCTTGGAAGATGGCGCCCAGCATCGTGTTGCCCTTGGAAACGGCCCAAGTCCGAAAGACCGATAGACAGCGGTTTGCTGGATACTTTCTCCAGGATCCCGGAGATAAACTGGAAAAGACTACCAAGACCAGCAGGGCCAGCAGATGACCATTGAGTGAGTACGCTTTGTTTTGGCCAACAGAGTAATGGCTATAGGCTAGTGAGGTGATACATGGCAACATTGGACAAGCGGTTTTCTCAACTCGTTTGTACTGATTGCATAGCAACTTCTTGTTAACCAGATAAATTTAATAGTATATTATCCCACATCTCACTAAATTTCCTGTTTCAAGCCCATTGCCCTATAATAAAAAAAAGTTGCTCAGTATGTTGTCACCCTGACATTCTTTGTTGTCTTCACTTAGGTAACTTGCAATTACAATGACAACCGTGTTAACGACTGAAACCAACACAGTTGCATAACAACTGAAACAAGTGATCGGTTAGATATGCACGGCAATTTGCACATGAAACATGTTAGATCGCTTTGGTCATTATGTAGCTGTGCTGGTTATAAGGTTGGGGATACCTGCTGTCAGCTGAGACTGGCGAAGTCACTTAGATGAGGGATGAAACGTCACTCCCGCTAAACTTTTTGTCCAGATAAACTAATTGAACTTTCTGGGTAGCTGCTAAGATTATAGTATATGATCAGTACGAACCACCTTCTTTCCTGTCTTTTGCTCTCTGCAGACATTATCGTCTGGCTGCTTATCGTTGTTTTTTTTTTGTATTTTTTTTGTATTTTTTTTTCAGTGGGTGCTACAAGGGGAGAAACTTGGCAAAGGGAACCACATTGTCTTGCCTGCCTGTGTTGTACATTGCATCAGAGCCAAATGATCAGTACAGAGAGCATGCTGAAGTGGACGAAGCAACGGATGAGCTTTGACCATGTGATATGCAAGCCTTTGTGTAATAATGCTACTAAACTTCAATGCAGCTAACAATGGAAACATTCATGTTGAAGCTTGTTGGGGCTGATCTGGACTTTGTCTTGCCAAAGTATGATGCACAATATGTTAAATATTTATTTGAAAATCAAATACAATGTTGTAGCATGTGTTGGTTTATATATATATTATTGATAGCTGATGATTGTTTATGGCATGAAACAGGCTTGTACTGTCTCATAAAGAATTTACTTGACTCACTGGATTATTTTGCTCCTTATTTGTTGAGCACTTTTCCCTACCATTGAGTGTTTCCGCGTGGTATTACCGAGTGGGTGGAAGACGTTACTAAGTGGCCTAATATCCAGTGGCCAGATATACAGTGCATCCGGAAAGTATTCACACCCCTCCACTTTCCCCACATTTTGTTATGTTACAGCCTTATTCCAAAATGGATTAAATTCATTTTTTCCCCTCATCAATCTACATACAATACCCCATAATGACAATGCGAAAAAGGTTTTGTAGAAAGTTTTGCAAATTTATTAAAAATAAAAACTGAAATATTGCATGTACATAAGTATTCACACCCTTTACTCAGTACTTGGTTGAGTCACCCTTGGCAGCGATTACAGCCTCAAGTCTTCTTGGGTACGAAGCTACAAGCTTGGCACACCTATATTTGGGGTACTTCTCTCATTCTTCTCTGCAGATCCTCTCGAGCTCTGTACGGTTAGATGGGGAGCGTCGCTGCACAGCTTCTATTTTCAGGTCTTTCCAGAGATGTTCAATGGGGTTCAAGTCTGGGCTCTGGCTGGGCCACTCAAGGACATTCACAGACTTGTCCCGAAGTCACTCCTTCGTTGTCTTGGCTGTGTGCTTAGGGTTGTTGTCGTGTTGAAAAGTAAACCTTCACCCCAGTCTGAGGTCCTGAGCGCTCTGGAGCAGGTTTTCATCAAGGATCTCTCTGTACTTTGCTCCATTCATCTTTCCCTCGATCCTGACTAGTCTCCCAGTTCCTGCCACTGAAAAACATCCCCACAGCATGATGCTGCCACCACCATGGTTCACTGTAGGGATGGTATTAGCAAGGTGATGAGAGGTGCCTGGTTTCCTCCAGACGTGACATTTGGCATTCAGGCCAAAGAGTTCAATATTGGTTTCATCAGACCAGAGAATCTTGTTTCTCATGGTCTGATAGTCCTTTAGGTGCTTTCTGGCAAACTCTAAGCAGGCTGTCATGTGCCTTCTACTGAGAAGAGGCTTCCGTCTGGCCACTCTACCATAAAGGCCTGATTGGTGGAGTGCTGCAGAGATGGTTGTCCTTCTGGAAGGTTCTCCCATCTCCACAGAGGAATGCTGGAGCTCTGTCAGAGTGACCATTGGGTTCTTGCTCACCTCCCTGACTAAGGCCCTTCTCCCCCGATTGCTCAGTTTGGCTGGGCGGCCAGCTCTAGGAAGAGTCCTGGTGGATCCAAACTTCTTCCATTTATGAATGATGGAGACCACTGTGCTCTTCGGGACCTTCAAAGCTGTAGAAATTTTTTTGTACCCTTCCCCAGATCTGTGCTTCGATACAATCCTGTCTTGGAGGTCCACAGACAATTCCTTTGACTTCATGGCTTGGTTTCTGCTCTGACATGCACTGTCAACAGTGGGACCTTATATAGACAGGTGTGTGCCTTTCCAAATCATGTCCAATCAATTGAATTTACTAGAGGTGGACTCCAATCAAGATGTAGAAACATCTCAAGGATGATCAGTGGAAACAGGATGAACCTGAACTCAATTTTGAGTGTCATAGCAAAGAGCATGAATACTTATGTACATGCAATATTTCAGTTTTTTATTTTTAATAAATTTGCAAAAATTTCTACAGAACCTTTATCACTTTGTCGTTATGGGGTATTGTATGTAGATTGATGAGGGAAAAAAGGAATTTAATCCATTTTGGTATAAGGCTATAACATAACAAAATGTGGGGAAAGTGAAGAGGTGTGAATACTTTCTGGATGCACTGAAAACATATTTGGTGGAGAAACCGGACGTATACACAAGAGAGAAGTTGCGGGCATACAAGTCACTGGATGCTTACAAATATGTTGTCTGTGGTCACATACAAAATGTAAAATACCATGACATAGACTGAGTTTTGTGCCCTGAAATCTGAAGTCTTGCCAGGACAAAGACAAGGATACAAGACGGCTATGTACGAGGCATGGGTCATCATATACAAACCCGACAACTACATCCTCACATCCAATTGTACCTGCATGGCAGGGTGAGTATTTTTTGTCCTGTTGCTTTTCTAGTTTGCTCAGGGTTAATGATATCGGCCTAGTTGTTGTGCAAACATGAAATCTGCTTCTATTTTACTGTCATGTTCTCCCCTCATCACATCAAAATGTGCCTTTCCCTGTAACTCAGTCATGATAAACGGGGCATGAAATTCGCATTATCATGAACTACACACAGTGTCTTGTTGATTCAGAGTTCCAGCTGTGGATGTTATTAACTTGCAGTGGAAAAATGTGAAATTATATAGTAGAATTTACAGTCTTCTGAGCCACAGCCTAATTTTGACTTAATAGTGGCATAGGAAAACGTAGAGTTTTGCAGCTCCTCTTTAAGCTTCTAATTTTCAGCCCGTCGTTTTTCACACTCCTGCTGCAGGTTGACATAGTCATTCTGAAGCTGAGTGTACCTCAGGTTCAGATCATCATATTCTGTCCGTGGGACTGGGATGTCCTCTTCAGCTTTAACAGAAAAGCGAACAGTTAGGATATGCCGGCACAAGCTCACAACAAATTGGTTGATTGCACAACAAAAATATATCCTTACCAGGACAGTGATCCATGCTGCTGACTTGTCCTGGATTTTCAGAAGGAGCAGGCTGATTTGGTGGAGTGTAAACCCTTTCATCTCGTCTCCTTTTCCTATGGTACCTTAACATAAAAAAGCTAAATTAATGAACAAAAATACTGATCAGAGGCCATATTACACGAAATTCCTAACTTGCAGATCCTATCTTAACTGTTTGGTTACGATTAGATATTAGGTTATGATTTGCTTAATAGCAACTGGAGAAAATCCTATCTTAGACTTCCCTATCTTCACTTTAAACTTAAGACGGTAAATATTTGTAATACAGCCCCATTTTCTCAAAGCCAGCAGCTGCAAGCTCCAAAGTGCACTGAATAGCATGAAATGAAAGAGGGAAAAAGTAATTCTAAAATGATTAGGAAGTGTTAGACCTAATTAGTCTTACCTTTCCACCTTTGCCTCGGGGTTCTGACTTTGTTTTGTGTACTTAAACACAGAGGGCACAAAATCAGTATTCTGTGAGTTCAGTGACACCTCACCTGTAAATAGCCAGACACATCACATTAGCCAAATAATACCAGCTAACGCTGCTTATCGGTTACTTTAGATATTACTCTACATCTAAACCAGGCATTCCAGTGAAACCAAAGAGTAGATAGATAACTTACCTGATATAAAATGGGCACTGCAAACGCCAGCATTTTTGATCGTGTCCTCAGTCCCGTTTTCATCAATACGTTTAATGGCTTACAACCACAGGCGCCCCCGGTTGCTCTGAAATGGCCGTGGTCCCGTCGGAATTCGGTAAAACACAAGTCCGCTGTTGGTAGAGTAGCGATTCGTACAGCCAAACACACAACAACCGGACAGTTTGATGCTGGGTATACTTCTGAATAAACTTTGTAATCTCTTCTTCCTCGTCTGAATCCGTGAATGAATGGGAGACTTGGGGGTAGCATTTCACTTCCGTTGCCTAAATGTGCGTGCATACTTTTGATGACGTAGGCTGTAAAAGGGTCTATAAGGTCTCACTGATTTTGTAAATAAGGTGAATATCAGGTCCCAAATCCAGGCTGACCCTTGCATTATTTCCATTCCACATGGTAACTCTGCCTCTTTTACCCAGTTTCAACCCATTACAATTTCAGTGTTAGAGAGTACAGTCTCAATATGAAGTCATCCCCCTGCATCTTAGACATCATCCCCACTAAGCTGCTCAAGGAGGTATTTTCCACTGTTAGCCCCATTATTCTGCAAATTCTTAATATTTTTCTTGCCTCTGGTTCTTTTCCAGATGGTTTTAAGCATGTCATTGTTCACCCTAACTACGGACCAGTCGGTTCTAGAGAGAGCAATTTCATCTCATTTGATATCTTTTATGAACACTAATAGTGTTTTTAACAGTTTCCAGTCTGGTTTTAGAGCACTTCATAGTACTGAGACAACGCTAGTTAAGGTTACTAATGACCTATTGCTGACTGCAAACAGAGGTGACTGCTTGATTTTAGTTTTTTTTAGACTTAAGCGGCCTGGGGCCCTGTGATGGCCTGGCGGCCTGTCCAGGCTGTCTCCCCGCCTGCCACCCAATGACTGCTGGGATAGGCTCCAGCATCCCCGTGATCCAGAGAGCAGGATAAGCGGTTCAGATAATAGATGGATAGACTTAAGTGCTGCCTTTGACTTAGTCATTCCCACTATCCTCTTACATCACTTAGAGACTTTGTAAGCATCAAGGGCTCGGCTCTTAGTTTATTATGCTCATACCTCTCCAACAGAACTTTTTTTGTTGTTCTGGGTAACTATTTCCTTGATGGCTCATTTGAGTTGTGGTGTCCCTCAAGGCTCAGTTCTTGGCCCCCTTCTGTTTTCTATATACATGCTTTCCCTTGGCCAAGTCATTAAAAATTATGATGTGTTTTACCATTTTTATGCTGACGACACTCAGTTATATATGCCACTAAAACCCACAGATCCTAACACCCGAGCATATCTCACAACTTGTCTCTCTGACATTAAATCCTGGATGTCCAAATATTTTCTTAAATTTAATGATGACAAGTCTGAGTTCATTCTGTTCGGTCCCCCATATTCCATCAGCCCTTTTGGTACTAATCTTGGTGGTCTGTTGGGTAGTCTTAAGCAGGCTGCTATGAATATTAGGGTAATATTTGATGCTAACCTCGGTTTTGATAATCAAACATGTTGTTCAGTCAATCATGCTTTCTCCAGCTCTAGGTAATCTCCAAAATTAGGTATTTTTTTTATCAAATGCTGAACTGCAAAACGTTGTATATGCTTTTATCTATTCTCGGCTTAACTATTGCAACACACTCTACTTGGGTATCAGCAAGGGCTCCCTCCACCGTTTCCAGTTGGTACAAAACACCACTGCTCAGCTCATTACGGGGACAAAGAGGCATGACCATATCACTCCTGTGCTTGCATCCCCACACTGGCTCCCTGTTATTGTTCGAATTGATTTTGAAATTTTATTGCTCACTTTTAAGACCTTAAACGGCCTTGCTCCTACATACATTTCTGATTTATTGACCTGGTATACGTCCTGTTGACCATCGAGATCCATAGATGGTGCCCTGCTGGTTATTCCCAGGTCTTGGTTTGTCACAAAGGGTGATTAGGCTTTTGCTGTTTGAGCCCCCGCACTATGGAACTCTCTTCCTATTGAACTAAGGAAAAAACAAGTCTCTAGCTTCTTTTAAATCTTGTCTTAAAACTGTGAAAGCTTTTACAAATGTTTGATATTTGTTTTTATTCATTCATACTGTTTTTATTTTTACTGTTACCTATTTGGCCTTATTCTCATTTTTGCCTTGTCTGTTTTTATTTCTTTGAAACATTTTGTAACATTGTTTTAGAAAAGTTAATTATTACTATCTAATTTGTGAAAAAAATACAGCAATACACTGTAAAAATAAAGGAATTTAAGAGGGACATTCATTTTGACTGAGTTAATTCTGGTGATCTTTAGTATGATACAGTAGTGTTTCAAAATTGGATTTGAAAAGCTTGTTAAATTTATCAGTAACTCCCACACCCAAGTATTTTAAGTCATTTTTTGTCACTCTAACAGGGAGCGTTGACAGCAAGCGCGTGCTTGCAACCTCATTGACAGGGAACATTTAGGTTTTATATAGATCAAGTTTATACCCTGAAATATTCCCGAAACACTCTAAGGTGTTACATATTCATGGGATAGAGTCCACTGTTTAAGAAATAAATAAGAGATCATCTTAATACAATGACACTTTCCTATCAGTACCATGTCAGGCGATTCCTTTAAAGGCTGACAGACTATGAAGTGCAATGGGCTGCGGTTCAATTGCCATAGCAAAAAGGAGGGGCGAGAGACAGCAGCCCTATCTAGTTCCCCTGTGGAGGGGAAAGTAGTCAGAGAAGTTGTTTGTATGCCTTGAGGATAAATGTGAGGAGTAAAGAAGCCTTGTCCAGGCCAGAAAGCCTTGTCCAAATCCAAATTTAGTAAGGGAGCTGAGGAGGTACTCCCACTCAACCCTATCAAAAGCTTTCTCAGCATTTGCGAAGCGCGTTGAGATCTTTCTCCCCAGATGAGAAGCACTATACAAACTCTATTATTATTAATATCTAGGGGCACAACGATCTCCAGGCACTAAGAAGTATTGTTATCATAAATTACATTGAAATATTGAATGAAGGACAGATTCTAATCTAAGTGAAAGAGCCCGAGCGAGTATCTTAATAGTGACATTGAGCAATGAGACAGAGTGGTAGGATGAACAGTGAACTGGGTCCTTTTTTCAATATTAAAGCGACAAAGTCTCCCTGAAGAGAGGAGGGAAGAATACTGGATGATAGGGATTCACTGAACATATTCAGCAGCATAAGTGTAACTTCAGTGGAGTACTTATTATAGAACTCTATAGGAAGGCCGTCGGGCCCTGAGTATTTCCCAGATTGCATAGAGCTGATTTTCTTGATAAGTTCATCCTCTGTGAGTGCTTGATCCAGGGTTTCCCTCTGATCTGGTGAAATTTTGGGTATTTCTATCTGACTAAAGAATGACTCTAAAGCCTGTGGATCAGTGTTTTGTTCAGATTTATACAAACCACAATTCCAATGAAGTTGGGACGTTGTGTAAAACGTGAATAAAAACAGAATACAATGATTTGCGAATCCTTTTCGACCTACATTCAATTGAATGCACTACAAAGACAAGATATTTAATGTTCAAACTGATACACTTTATTGTTTTTTGCAAATATTCACTCCTTTTAAATTTGATGCCTGCAACACGTTCCAAATGAGCTGGGACAGGGGCAACAAAAGACTGGGAAAATTGAGGAATGCTCAAAAAACACCTGTTTGGAACATTCCACAGGTGAACAGGTTAGTTGGAAACAGGTGAGTGTCATGATTGGGTATAAAAGGAGCATCCCCGAAAGGCTCAGTCGTTCACAAGCAAGGATGGGGCGAGGTTCACCACTTTGTGACCAACTGTGTGAGCAAATAGTCCAACAGTTTAAGAAGAACGTTTCTCAACGTACAATTGCAAGGAATTTAGGGATTTCATCATCTACAGTCCATAATATCATCAAAAGATTCAGAGAATCCGGAGGAATCTCTGCATGTAAGCGGCAAGGCCGAAAACCAACATTGAATGCCCGTGACCTTCGATCCCTCAGGCGGCACTGCATTAAAAACCGACATCATTCTGTAAAGGACATTACCACGTGAGCTCAGGAACACTTCAGAAAACTAGCGTCAGTTAACACAGTTCGTCGCTATATCTACAATTGCAAGTTAAAACTCTACCATGCAAAGCGAAAGCCATATATCAACAACACCCAGAAACGCCGCCGGCTTCTCTGGGCCCGAGCTCATCTGAGATGGACTGACGCAAAGTGGAAAAGTGTGCTGTGGTCTGACGAGTCCACATTTCAAATTGTTCTTGGAAATCATGGACTTCGTGTCCTCCGGGCTAAAGAGGAAAAGGACCATCCAGATTGTTATCAGTGCGAAGTTCAAAAGCCAGCATCTGTGATGGTATGGGGGGGGGGTGTTAGTGCCCATGGCATGGGTAACTTGCACATCTGTGAAGGCACCATTAATGCTGAAAGGTACATAGAGGTTTTGGAGCAACCAAACGACGTCTTTTTCAGGGACGTCCCTGCTTATTTCAGCAAGACAATGCCAAGCCACATTCTGCACGTGTTACAACAGTGTGGCTTCATAGTAAAAGAGTGCGGGTACTAGACTGGCCTGCCTGCAGTCCAGACCTGTCTCCAATTGAAAATGTGTGGCGCATTATGAAGCACAAAATACAACAACGGAGATCCCGGACTTTTGAGCAACTGAAGTCGTACATCAAGCAAGAATGGGAAAGAATTCCACCTACAAAGCTTCAACAATTAGTGTCTTCAGTTCTCAAACGCTTATTGAGTGTTGTTAAAAGGAAAGGTGATGTAACACAGTGGTAAACATGCCCCTGTCCCAGCTTTTTTGGAACGTGTTGCAGGCATCAAATTCAAAATGAGTGAATATAAAAAAAATAAATAAAAAAAACAAAGTTTATCAGTTTTAACATTAAATATCTTGTCTTTGTAGTGTATTCAATTGAATATAGGTCGAAAGGGATTTGCAAATCATTGTATTCTGTTTTTATTTACATTTTACACAATGTCCCAACTTCATTGGAATTGGGGTTTGTATAATGAGCTATGTAAGTATTTAAAATGATTATTAATTTCCTGGGGGTCTGTTGTCATACCAGTGGGTGCGGCTAGTTTAGAAATAAGATTAGATGTGCTGGCTTGTCTGAGCTGGTAAGCCAATAATTAGGAATGTCTATCTCCAGTTTCATGAACAGTTTGTCTTAGCTGCAGTAGCTTAGATTCTGTTTGTTCTGTAGCCAGGGTGTCAAATTCAGACTTAAGAATAATCAGTTTTTGAATAGCTCTAGAGAGGAGGCAGAAGCATACTTGTCCTCGAACTCTTATCAATGTAAGTAGCTGAGATTGTCGTTTCATATGCTGCTTCCCTTGAAATATGGAAAAGGCTATGATTTACCCCCAATAATATATGCCTTAAAGGTCTCCCAAATCAGTGCGGCAGATACCCCTGGAATGAAATTAGTGCTTACAAAAATATCTATTTCAGTTGATATAAAGTTAATAAATGCTTCATCTGAGAGTAGTAGCGAGTTGAAGTGCCATGGGCTACGAGGATTAGGTTTTTTCGGAAGGAGAGCTCAAGGGTCATTGGAGCATAGTCAGAAATAACAATGGCATTGTAAAAGACCGCATGTATCCAGGAGAGTAATTTGTTATCCGATAGAAAAAAATCAATGCATGAAAATACGTTATGTACTGGGGGGGGAAAATTATTTGCTTTGAGGGTATAGAAATCGCCATGGGTCAGAAGCTCCATATTCTTTGATGAAAGATTTAATCACATGGGCTGATCTTGAACCGTGGGTGACTGTAGTGGAGGATTGGTCCAGAGTTAGGTTTAAATAGCAATTGAAGTCGCCGCTTAATATGGGGTAGTGGGATTCAAGGTCAGGGATTGCTTAGAACAGATTACAAAAGAAGTTGTCATCATCCCAGTTGGGTGCATGTACATTAGCTAAAACTAATGACATATTATATGATCTACCTGAGACTAAAATATAGGGTCCATTAGGATCTGCCACAGTGTATGATACTTTGACTGGAATAGCTTTATGAATTATAATGGCTGCCCCCCTGGATTTACATGGAAAATTGGCGTGATACAGCTGGCCAACCCAATTCTTTGTTAATCTGGTGTGTTCTAAAGGTCATAAGTGAGTTTCTTGCAGGAAGGCTACCATTGTGTTTAGGCTATGCAAGTGATTAAGCAATTTGTTACATTTAATAGATGAGTTCAAGCCGTTGATATTCCAGCTCACAAAAAAGAGGTTACCTTCTCGGGTCAGAAAATCATTTAATGTAACCATAAACTAATTTAATTAAGGTTAATTAAGTTATAATGTTGTAAGACACGGCGTGGAGGGAGAGAAGGCAGCCTTGTAAACATAAGAGGTGATATAAGAGGTGGAGACCATACAGGTAGAAAAGGTGAACATCACAGCAAGTAGCAAAATCAGGGCGAGAGTAGCAATAATCATAGTATAGTGATATGGAATGATTGCAAAATTGATTTGACAGTAGTCAAGAAAGTTATCTATTGTATTTCAAAACCACTAACTCACATGTAACTTGTCATTTCAAACTGGTAAATTTCCAAGCAAAATGAAAATTTCAAAAGTTATACCATTATATAAAACTGGGTATAGGCTCCACTTCACAAATTACAGGTATGTTTCTTTACTTTCCCAATTCTCCAAGATATTGGAAAGGTTTACTGACAGATTAGACAAATTCATTGAAAAGCACAAATTGCTGACTGACAGCCAGTATGGATTCAGAACAAACAAACAGCGCTCATTGTATTTTTAATATTCTATGGCACTAATTGAATTCATAGAAGAAATAACTAATTGTATAGGCAAAAAGAAAATTGCAGTATGAATATTTATAGATCTAAAAAAAGCTTTTGATACGATTGATCACAATATATTACTTGATAAATTGGAAAGGTATGGTATCAGAGGAGTTGTGCTGAATTGGTAGAAAAGCTATTTAAGAAACAGGCAACAACTTCTGATGATAGGGGGAGCATAAATCAACACGCATGTATATTAAGCGTGGAGTCACTCAGGGGTCAGTATTATGCCTAAAATTGTTTATTCTGTACATAAATGATCAAAAATATCAACGTATCAAAAATATTGAATTTTTTTTCTATTTGCTGACGAAACCAATTTCTGTTCTGGGGAGAATTTACTGCAGCTTTTGGAGGTGATCATAAACCCAGCCACTGAGGATGCACAAGCCAGTGCATTCTTAGTGCCATGCCCAGCTAAATGGGGAGAGTTGTGTCAGGAAGGGCATCCGGCGTAAAGTTTTTGCCAAATCAAATATGCGGCTCATAAATCAGATTTCCAACTCACCATATGCCTTTGCCTTTGTCACCTCTCTCTTTGCTTTACACTGCATCTCCTTGTACTCCTGTCTACTTTCTTCATCTCTCTTACTATCCCACTTCTTCTTTGCCAACCTTTTCCTCTGTATAATTTGCTGTACTTCCTCATTCCACCACCAAGTCTCCTTGTCTTCCTTCCTCTGTCCTGATGACACACCAAGTACCTTCCTAGCTGTCTCCCTCACTATTACTGCAGTGGTTGTCCAGCCATCTGGCAACTCTTCACTACCACCCAGTGCCTGTCTTAACTCCTGCCTGAACTCCACACAACAGTCTTCCTTCTTCAACTTCCACCATTTGATCTTCGGCTGTGTCTTCACTCGCTTCCTCTTCTTGGTCTCCAAAGTCATCCTACAGACCACCATCCGATGCTGCCTAGCTACGTTCTCCCCTGTCACCACCTTGCAGTCTCCAATCCCTTTTAGGTGGCGCCTTCTACATAAGATATAGTCCACCTGTGTGCACTTTCCTCCACTTTTGTATGTCACCCTGTGTTCCTCCCTCTTCTTGAAATATGTATTCACCACATCCTTTTCGCAAAATCCACCACCATCTGTCCTTCCACATTTCTCTTCTTGACTCCATACCTTCCCATCACCTCCTCATCACCTCTGTTCCCTTCACCAACATGTCCATTGAAGTCCGCTCCAATCACCACTCTCTCCTCCTTGGGTACCCTCTCCACCATGTCGTCCAACTCACTCCAGAATTCTTCTTTTTCATCCATCTCACACCCAACTTGCGGGGCATATGCGCTAATAACATTCAGCATAAACCTTCAATTTCCAGCTTCATACTCATCACTCTGTCTGACACTCTCTTCACCTCCAGCACGCTCTTGACGTACTCTTCCTTCAGAATTACCCCTACCCCATTACTCCTCCCATTCACACCATGGTAGAAGAGTTTGAACCCACCTCCGATACTCCTGGCCTTACTCCCCTTCCACCTGGTCTCTTGCGCACACAGTATGCCTACCTTTCTTCTTTCCATCATGTCAGCCAGCTCTCTCCCTTTACCAGTCATAGTGCCAACATTCAAAGTTCCAACTCTCACCTCCACATGCCTACCCTTCCTCCTCTCTAGCTGCCTCTGGACATGCTTTCCCCCTCTCCTTCTCCTTTGCCCAACAGTAGCATAGTTTCCACTGACACCCTGCTGGTTAACAGTACCGGTGGCGGTCGTTGGTAACCTGGGCCTCGACCGATCCGGTATGTAAGTCTTATTTATGATCCGCATATTTGATTTGGCAAAGATTTTACGCCGGATGCCCTTCCTGACGCAACCCTCCCCATTTGTCCGGGCTTGGGACCGGCACTAAGGATGCACTGGCTTGTGCATCCTCAGTGGCTGGGTTACATGGATGGTATTGAATGATATTATTAAAAACAAAAAGGGGGAAACTGGATACCCAAATTGCTTCCTAACCAAAAATAATAAAACTATCAACGATATGGCCTTAATTGTTAATGAATTCAATGATTTTTTTTGTTGGTGTTGGTCCTGGTTTGGCTGGGGAGATTGCAAGCACTGGCTGTAGTAATGACATGGCAAGTAAAGATGTACAGCTAAAAGAATCGTTGTTTTTAAAGGGAACAAATGAAAAAGGAAATTACTGACATTGTCAAAAGATTTAAGAGTAAGAAGTCAACAGACTGCAATGGTATTGAAATGTCACTAGTTAAATATATTATTGAGTTTGTGGTGAAGCCTCTTACATAGTACTATATATGCAATCAATCTCTGAAAACTGGTGTTTATCCATGTAAAATGAAAACAGCTAAAGTCATACCCATATACAAGGCTGGAGATAGACACACATTCTCAAATTACAGACCTGTTTCTTTGCCTTCACAATTCTCTAATATACTGGAAAAAATATTCTACTCAAGGTTGGATGACTTTTTCACAAAACATTACGTACTGTGTGAACAACAGTATGGATTTAGAACCAATAGGACTACATCATCTGCACTCACTGATTTTGTGGAAGAGATAACAACTGCTATAGAAAAGAAAGAATATGCTGAATGAGTATTCTTAGATCTAAAAAAAAGCATTTGATGTGGTTGACCATGAATTATTATTAATACAACTGCAAAAATATGGAATCAGAGGAGTAGCTCTTTATTGGCTATCCAGTTACCTAAATAATAGGAACCAATATGTGCAAATTAATAATTATAAATCACAATTAATGATGGTTAAGTGTGGCGTTCCTCAAGGCACAGTGTTGGGGCCATTGTTGTTTATTTTGTACATTAATAATATATGTGAGGTTTCAAAAGCACTAAAAATAATTTTATTTGCAAATGACACAAACCTTATTTGCAGTGGGGACAACTTTGAACAACTCTTGGAAACAGTGGGAAATTAATTGAAGAAACTAAAGAGTTGGTCTGATTCAAATAAACTAACACTAAATCTAAGCAAAACGCAATTCATAATATTTCAGAATCGGTCAACAAACTCAAACAAGAAGCTCATGATAAATGATGTAGAAATCGAAAAAGTGTCAGAAATCAAATTTCTTAGAGTAATAATAGACAATAAATTATGTTGGAAACCACATATAAAGTATATTAAAGCAAAAAATATCAAAGTCAATTGCAATACTATATAAAGCCAAAGATCTCCTGCATCAACCAGCACTATACACCTTGTACTGCCCCTTCATACTTCCATACATCACCTACTGTGTGGAAGTGTGGGGGAACACATACAAAACAAACACACATCCAATTTTCATCTTTCAAAAAACAGCCTTAAAAATTGTAAACAAAACCATTCACAGAGAGCCTACAAACCCACTCTATATCAAACTGAAAGCACTAAAATTTAAGGATTTGGTTGACTTCAAAACAATTCAACTCATGTACAGAGTAAAAAATCAGCAGATACCAAACAGTGTCCAAAAGTTGTTCCAAAGGAGGGAAAGTAAACATGATCTCAGAGGAATATGTATATTCAAAAAACAACTAGTGAGGACAAATGCAAAACTTCATTGTATATCCATCAAAGGAGTCGATCTATGGAACAACTGTACAAAAGAAATGTAGATGTGTACATCAATAAGTAAGTTTAAACAACTCTTTAAAAACAACATATTGAATAGATATAGGATGGATGAACAAAGAGGTGGACTGGAATAATATGACATGATACATGACGTGTAAGGTGCCTTGTTTGACTTGTACTGTTTTGTTTGGTTTTGATCTCTATACATAGGCATTTCTTTTCTTTTTTTCCACTTTTGTCTTGAAAGTTTTGTTTTGTTTTGATTTGATTGATAAAGTATAAGAAAGGGGTAGGACCAGAAAACCTCTTTACTTCATCCTACGCCCTTTTCGAACGTGGTTTATGCCGAATATGGAGCTGCCAGGGAAGAGGAAAAGAGTAAAGCCAAAGAGGAGGTTTAAGGATGTGGTGAGAGAGGGCATGCAGGTGTCTGGTGTGACAGAGGAAGATACAGTGGACAGGAAGAGATGGAAACGGATGATCCGCTATGGCGACCCCTAATGGGAGCAGCCAGAAGCAGTAGTAGTTTTGGAGGTGACCATAACAAAAATGAGAAAATTAAAAAGGTGGTTTGACGAACATCCATCCATCCACTATCTAAACCGCTTATCCTGCTCTCAGGGTCGCAGGAATGCTGGAGCCTATCCCAGCAGTCATTGGGCGGCAAGCGGGGAGACACATAATCGTTAAATTTGAACAAAAACAATTATGTTGTTTGGAAATTGCAAAATCTCAAGTACAAATAATAGACAACGTCAACATAGAAAGAGTATATGAAAATAAATTTCTAGGTGTGATAAAAAAAAAATTGCTGAAAACCTCAATTGACTACAATTATGCTCCACACTGATTGGACAGCCACATAAAAACTGGTGAAATTTTCCTTTAATCTTTGTAGCTTTTTCAAAGACCTCCAGTGCCTCTGCATATGGGAACACCTCTGGTGCTGGTGCATTCATCGATATTTGCAGACATGCAGTCGGGTGCTCCCCTTTCAGTCTAATTCTCAGATCAGTTTTGACCTAAAAAACAGACACTTGGCTTTAAATTAACTATACAGAAATTATGTGCAAAATAAATTTAGTGTTGGAAGAAAGACAAAATTCACTTACCCTGCTGAGTAAATGCATAAAAAATTAGTAGTCTAACCTTGACTAAAGTTATTCTGTGTGCTTCTCACAGCAGTAGCCCGAAGAGAAAACAAATTATATTCTTTCTTATAGTTACCCAGGACAACTTTGTTGCATGTTGCAAAATGGTCACATTATGTGTGCTGAATACACTTCGAGTCTTGGAGCTACCAATGCAGCATAGTTGCCACTTTCTTGCATAGGATTCGAAGCTACTACCAAAGTCAGAGAACAATAACAGAATAAGGAGAAAGTGAGTTGCTTTACCTGGTCTGTGCTTGTAAAATATCCACGGTGTCCTCATCTTAGTAAAAGTAAAAATGATGTGACCCTCTCTCTCTGTGTTTCTCTGCAGAGCATGTGCGAAGTTGTCAGTAGACCCTTCTCACGATAGCAGAATGAACAGGTACTGGAGGGATAGATGAAGGGGAGGTTGTCCACTAGTTAATCGATTGCAGATGGTGTCATTCTCTTGGATGGATAAAAAAATTAAAAAATGCAAAAATGGCTTGCAAAATATACTTTGGTGGCCGTTAATATACCTGGGTGACCTGCCCAAGTAAAGTCTATGTGTGGGGAAACCCTGCAGGTGTCCACAGAAAAACTGGATGCACAGGGAAAGGTTTTGATGTTATCTTTGCCTCTCTGTCAAGAAAAATATGCCATACTAAACTGCTAGTGCAGTTTTAATTTAATCAATACATTACAGAAGGGTAATAAATAAAGGGGAAATAGAAATGCAGCTGCAAATTGCGCTCAAATGTTAACCCATTGGTCCCTTATACTCCAACATGCAATGAAAAATTGTCAACAAAACCATGAATTGTGTCTGTCACTTGGATAAATGAAACATACTGTTTACTCATGAGCAGTGGTCAGATGAGTCAAGTCCAAATAAGACGTCATTCCATAGTGACAAGTTATCAGAGGACAACCCCACTCTTTATTCTCTCACCCTTTACACTTACAGTGGAGCACCAGCAGGCTATGATCAATACAGTATGACAGCTTTAATGTGGGATTTCTCCCCTTCCAAGGCCGCCGTGTCAGTGGGGACATTGTCAGCTCGGTGGTACAGCGTCCTGATGACTCCTAGTTTGTGCTTCAGTGTATTATGAGAGTTCAACCTGAAGTACTGATCAGTATGTGTTGGTTTATGGTAAACATCAACAATCAAATGTCCCCATCACCAATTGCAATTTCACAGTCTAAGAAGGCTAACCTGTCATTTTTCACATCCTCCCTGTTAAACTTGATGTGGTTGTCCACAGAGTTGATGTGGTCGGTGAAATGTGGTACGTCCTGAGATTACATTTTTTTTTTAATTTTACCCCCTTTTCTCCCCAATTGTACTTTTTGAGCTGTCCTAGTCGCTGTTCCACCCCCTCTGCCAATCCGGGGAGGGGGGGGGTCCTGACGGATCAGAGGAGGCACTAGTGCAGCGACCAGGTCAAATACCCACATCTGACTTCCCACCCGCAGACACAGCCAATTGTGTCTGTAGAGACGCGCGACCAAGCCAAAGGTAACTCGGGGATCTGAACCGCTGATAGAATAGACCGTTGCGATACCCGGGCACCCTGAGATTTAATTTTAACCCAGGTGTCATCCACAAATCTAAACCAATGGCTAGGTGGTGTCCCTGGATAGGACATCAGAGCCCTCTTTTCCACTTCTTCCATATACAAGTTGCCCACTTCAGGTGAGACTGTGGAACCCATAGCACACTCCATGCCTCGGCCTATAGTACTTCCCCCTGTATGTGAAGTATGTGGACTGCAGACGGTTTCAGGAGCAGACACACTAGGTCAGTGTGAAGATAGACTTAACATCATAAGAGACCATTGTTTCATCCCCCTCCATAATGATGTCCTTCACCTTCTCCACAAAATCCACAGTGTTCTGAATGTGATGTTCATTACTGCCTACCAAGGGGTTAAGAATAGATGCAAGAAACTTAGAGATGTTATAGGTCACTGAGTTAAACAATAGGCCATAATGGCACATCCTGTTTATGTATCTTAGGTAAACCATACAGACTAGGTGTAGTTTCCCCTGGGTATAATCTGTGGTACACAATTCTGTCAGTAGCGTTGTCCTGTTCTAACAGCTTCAGACAATCTATCACTTTTTTTCTTGTAATCACTACCTGTCGCCATCTTGCAATGCTGTGATTGCAAACATTCCCAAATGCTCTGTGAATAGTACACATGGCCTTTGAAACGCTAGTTAATGGTCACACCCATATTTGCATATGAAACTGGTCATTGGTTTCGGTCGTTAGGTAAATGTATTGTACTGTATTGTTTATAAGGGTGAGGATACCTGCAGTGAGTTTAGTCTGAAGATGTCACTTAGCTGAGTGATGGAACCTATCTGTCAATAAGCGTGTCCAGGTGAACTGATTCAACCTTGTTTCATTTTCTTTCCTGGATTATTGAACATGCATCAAGACATGTTGTAACTGTTCTCTTTAACTGTTAAAGTCTGGTAGGACATTGCCGGGAAAAATGATATGACACAGAGTTTTATGTCTTCACCAAATATGCATTCAGAAATGAAACAATAAAGAAGGTGGCAGCAAGTTTAACAAAGAAGCAGGAGTTATTGTGGCTAGCAAGCAGATATGGCAGACCAATCTATATCTCTACCTCTCTACCTCTCTCTCTCTCTCTCTCTCTCTCTCTCTCTCTCTCTCTCTCGCTCTCGCTCTCTCTCTCGCTCTCTCTCTCTCTCCATTCATTCATTCCAACTTTAGTGGCATGATCTGTTTCATTTTGAATGGATGGATGAGATTCGGTGTGGTTGAACACCGATCCAATTAACAGTATGGCCGTACAGGCCTTTGCACACCAAGTCTGAATTTTTTGGTATGCTTTTTTTTTTAATCCATCATCATGGTCCAACAACCAAAGCAAAACTCTGGGTGTTTATCGACCGATGCCAAAAAATACAGAAAATCAATACTATCCCGAAAATATTTACGGTGGACGACTTTTTTGGAGTTGATGTGTAAACTTAACGGACAAAATATGTGGCCATATTTATTTTTTAACATATGGAATTTCTACACAACATTTTTTTAAAAATTGGTGTGCAAAAGCCTTAAGTGTCAGTAAGTGAAACAAAACCAATCATCTTCAGGATGGCAGCTTTACACTGCCACTGGGAGCACTGGTGTTTAAAACCACTCTTTCTCAGAATACCACTGTACGTCTAATACCACTGCACATCTGACCTTGTGGCAGATAAGGAGATTATTTCCCCAGGTTTGTAAAACAAATACATAGCAGGAAGAGGAGGCATGGCTCTTTGTGAGAGACCGGCCCATGCTATTTCCCACATTTCAGCAGAGATTAGCGCAATTACAGTTTGACAGCTCTTTAATTACTTGGGAAGCACCTACAACAGCCAAGGTGCCACACTCATCACTGAGTCTGCATATGTGATGTCAGTTCGATGTGTTGTATACTCCCGCCACTAAGTGGTGCGGTTGAGTCAGAAAAAGGGAATAAAAAAAAATCTATATATCTATATATATAGATATATATATAAGAAATTATAGACTTTGAGGTTGTGGAAGAAGTTGAGTTTTGGTTTTTCGTGAGTTCTTGGAAGCAGCCGAGGAAGCATGCGGGCGGACGTTGAATGAGCATATTGCGTTCTTGTTGTAATTTTAATGATTTAAAATAAAATCATTGCCTGTTGCAAGACAACCCTACATCCGTCTGAGTTCCTGGCTGCAACATATTTTGGCGAGCAGCCCAGGAGTAGCAAGTCATAAATGTGTAATGTGTAATATGCATTTACTATGCAGGTGTTTGGGCACAAAGACTGAAGACTTCCGCAGTATCCTTGACAGCAGTGCGCAGTAGTCTGGGTATCTCACAAACATGACCACATTCAGTTTCATGACTGTCCAGGTATTGTGTGTAAGGTTAAGGTGAGGGAGAGTGTGAGAGGTCAATTCAATGTGTTGAATACTCCCACCACTACGTGATATGGTTGAGTCAGAAAAAGGGAATTAAAAAAAAGAAAAAAAGAAATTGTTCGTCATTAGATTGTGCAGTCATGGATGAAGTTAAGTTTTGGTTTTTCGTGAATTCTTGGAAGCAGCCGAGAAAGCATGTGGGCAGACTTTGAATGGGCATATTGTGTTCTTGTTGTAACAGCTAGCCATTTATGACAGCTCTACTCTAAGATATTTACCAGACACCAAAGCCCAGGATCTGAATGAACTCTACTGGGGTATTTAGAGTTAGTGCAATGTGGAAATCCATATTTTTCATTAGAGGATATTAAAATGGGGTTGATATGTAAGTGGACACCCAACATCTCAGGTTGAGTTTCGACTAGGAGGCTGCAGATCCTTGTACAGAGAGGTTTGGATTATCGCTACAGCCAAGAAAAAAATACATTATGGGACCACAATCCCAGTTGTCCGGTATATTACTCAAAAAAGACAAGTTTAAATCAGGTTAAGGTGAGCCAAAATGCGTGTACGGGCGATTTCCAAGGAAAATAGGACTCTGCCACATGGGTGGCAGAGACCTTATTGTATACGGTCATGTCTATGAACAAGTATAGTATTTTGTGCCATGTAAAGACTTGTAGGCTGGTAGTGTGAAAATTTTCAGGTACTCAAACTAATTTGTGATATGTCAGATGAAAACACAGCGCATCATACACTGCTCAGTGAAATGGATAATTGGGAACAAATGAGTGAAGTAAGTCATTGACGTACACCATAGAAAAGTGACTAATTACAAGGACATGTGAATTGTATCACAACAGTGGATGTATATATGTATGTATGTATCTGTCTGTCTATCTGTCTATTTTCCTCTAAATCTGCTCTTATGTGCACAATATCAGTTCTTTTTTTCTTTTGGACAGTTCAGAATTACATATGGCAACTCTTATGAGATTCCTAGAGCTAAGGGGGTTTTCTATTGTGGAGACACAATTTTCCAGTGTGGCTGCACAAAAGTCAGGCAAGGGGATGATGAAATAAAAAGCAATACAAGGTGAAAGCAGGTCATACACGTCAGCTACTCTGATTTCGAATAAATTGACACAGCTACTGTCTGGGTCTGCCCGCTGAGGTTATGAGTTATATATATATATATATATATTGTTTATTTATTTGTGTGTGTGTGTGCGTGTGTGTGTGTGTGTGTGTGTGTGTGTGTATGGGGGGGTAAGTTGCGGTTATTTTCAAATGAAACAGGTTGTCTAAATGAAAATGAATCAAAACAGAAAGCAATCTTGACTGCAGTATGATACAGCATGATGCATTAATGATTTACAGAGTTTGTGATTGAGAATAGCTTAGGCTATATTTCCCCAGTTTCCCTCCGTCATCCGTATTCTGAATGTCAAGCAGAAGATAGTGGCAGCAGCCCACCTCTGCGGGTGTAGTATGCATGTTAGCATTTAATACAGCCATGCTGTGAGGACACCCCTCCGGATTTAGTGTTGATACGAAATAAACAAACGGTGCCGGTAAACAAGAAAACGATAATCTCTCACTTGTTTTTCAGGGCAGAAGTAAGATGGGTTACACTTTCTGCTCGCCTCCAGCAATTCAAATCAGTGATATTCAAGAATTTGTAAACAACCAGTGGAATAAGTTTTCGAGGCGTGGACGGCAACACGACTATCTGAGGAATACTGTGGACTCCAAGAGGAAGACTTAATTTTGCACAGTTGCTATTGGTACTGGTAATTAAGATTCATTAGAATATATTTCAATAGCAGCAAAGTGCTTCCCATATTTACAATTTTTTCTCATCTTGTTAGTGTAAAGTTTATATAAAACTCATATTATCATCTTAATGGTTTTGTCTTCAGTAAGATGGAACATTAGATAAAAGGCTAATTTACCTTTTCTTATTCAGTTCTATTGTTGATGGTTAATTGGAAAACCAGTTACAATGACATGGCATCTTACCTAGCAACACTCCATCAAACTTTCCCATTTTTACAAAAGTAATCAATATAAGGCTAAAGCAAATATAGCAGTCCAAAAAAGGAAGGGGGTGAACTTGAAATAAAATCCGAGGGTAAAAGGAGTGAATGCGCTGTAAGTATTTGGGTAATTTCCCATGCAATTAGATTTGTGTTTGTCCAAAGTTTACCTTTCGTCCTTCTCTTTTGAACCATCTGACTTTTCCTCCGCAACACTTTTGATTCGCTTCCTGGATCCGGATCTCCGCGGCGAGAGACCGTGATTGTGTTATGCCCAAAATCGCCCCGCTCAAGTTGTGATGAGCATTGATGTGAACCATGCAGCGTCTGGAACCACAAGTGTGTGTGTGTGTGTGTGTGTGTGTGTGTGTGTGTGTGTGTGTGTGTGTGTGTGTGTGTGTGTGTGTGTGTGTGTTCGTTCACGTGTATTCATGTGCGCACGCTCATGTTTGTGGTAAATGTTTTTTTTCTTATTGGCCTTCTTCCTCATGGAGAGGCATAAGTGGATATGAAAAGCTGTCAACAAAACATTGAAAGAAGATTGCTCCTCTCTGACCCGTACCCCCACCACCAAGCTCCCTCTGCCCCTGTATCCTTCGAAGCCAGTTCACAAAGTGAACATCCCCCATTGTCATTTCATTTTGATCATCTTATCTTCATTTGAACTGGAGATGGGCAATTGTAGTGACGAACCTGTTCTCATCCAAAGCAGACAAAAGAGCTTGCTATTGACAGGGATTTCAAAATGACGCATTATCTTGTCCTGTTTGTCCTCCTGGGCCACAATACCATGGAAGACCGAAGTGTTTTGATTTCACAAATAAGAAAGGTTTAGGTGTAAAACAGGTGTAATCACTCTTTGCTCTGTCTGGCTCTGCTCTTGCCAGGCCTCTGGAGGACTCTTGAGTAAATACCTTGTCAGTAGACAGCCATGGCCATACGTAGGAGTTTAGAAATACCAAGGTCCAAAAAATGAGCTTGCCAGGGGGGTTTGGGGGTATGGCCCCCTGAAAAAATATTGATTTTCCTGATCAAAACATGTGCATTTTAGGATGTTTTGAGACCAAAAATTGGCTAAAAATAGCTTATAACCATATCAGGGGACAGACAGTAACAGATTATCTGACATCCTCTTGTCTCTTTACAGGGCCTGTTATGCACTTTTTCAAAACTAAGCATTTATTAAAAAAAATAAAATAAAGACCCTATTTAAGTGGGGTTATCCTAACTGGGTGTTTGTCAAAGCCAGGAAGACGCCCAAACAGTGCAGTACTAATGCAGTATAAATATACACCAGAGTATTGCACAGATAAAATATCTGTCCCTGTTGTAGTCATCTACTGCAAAATGCAACGAGTAAACCTGAAGATTTGCCAGTAATGATGTCCATGCGTTCTCGTCATATTTGGTTTTTTTTTAATCGCTCAGAGCCATTCTTTGAACCGTTCAACATCTGTTGGTAATCGGTAGTAGTTTACGTTTACTCTCTCCTATCTTCTATTTCTGTAGTTGTCACATCCAAGCACGATACAACGAGAAGGCATGTTTGTTGTCAATAAAATGAATCCAGTTCAATTTATGTCATTTTTCGTTTTTCTGATCGAAGACCGAAGTTTTTAAGATGCTATTCTTTGTACACAGAACTGCAAGAAACACCTGCTTCCACGGGCTGGGTGGGCTTTAGAATGATTTGGGATTAAGGTTGCAGAAGTTTGCGCGCAATGCATCCTGGTACATGAAAGCACTGCCGGCATGGCTCCATGACCAGGGGAACTCAGATTTCTCGGTCAATATAGCATGCGCTAAGGCAGTGTTTCTCAACCGGGGGTCCGCGGACCCCTAGTGGTCCGTGGTGTAATTGCAAGGGGTCCGTGAAAATAAAATATCTTTTAAAAAAAAGATCCTATGACATTTATAGAAATAGGATTATTTTACTCAAATGTGACTGAGACCTTTATCTACCTAAACTATAAAGGGTAACAGGACTTTTTTATCTAATTACATCTGTTTCACAAGTTTAATTTATTGTATTTTAATAAGAGATCTCGCTCCCGTTTGCATTGTTAAAAGTTACTGCATAAAAACTCTGTTGTTACATATATCTGAAAGTTACTGAATACATATTCTGTTTTGTTACATATATCTGAAAGTTACTGCATAAGAATTCTGTTTTGTTAACTATATCTACACTACCGTTCAAAAGTTTGGGATCACCCAAACAATTTTGTGTTTTCCATGAAAAGTCACACTTATTCACCACCATATGTTGTGAAATGAATAGAAAATAGAGTCAAGACATTGACAAGGTTAGAAATAATGATTTGTATTTGAAATAAGATTTTTTTTACATCAAACTTTGCTTTCGTCAAAGAATCCTCCATTTGCAGCAATTACAGCATTGCAGACCTTTGGCATTCTAGCTGTTAATTTGTTGAGGTAATCTGGAGAAATTGCACCCCACGCATCCAGAAGCAGCTCCCACAAGTTGGATTGGTTGGATGGGCACTTCTTTGAGCAGATTGAGTTTCTGGAGCATCACATTTGTGGGGTCAATTAAACGCTCAAAATGGCCAGAAAAAGAGAACTTTCATCTGAAACTCGACAGTCTATTCTTGTTCTTAGAAATGAAGGCTATTCCATGCGAGAAATTGCTAAGAAATTGAAGATTTCCTACACCGGTGTGTACTACTCCCTTCAGAGGACAGCACAAACAGGCTCTAACCAGAGTAGAAAAAGAAGTGGGAGGCCGCGTTGCACAACTGAGCAAGAAGATAAGTACATTAGAGTCTCTAGTTTGAGAAACAGACGCCTCACAGGTCCCCAACTGGCATCTTCATTAAATAGTATCTGTTAGAGCCTGTTTGTGCTGTCCTCTGAAGGGAGTAGTACACACCGGTGTAGGAAATCTTCAATTTCTTAGCAATTTCTCGCATGGAATAGCCTTCATTTCTAAGAACAAGAATAGACTGTCGAGTTTCAGATGAAAGTTCTCTTTTTCTGGCCATTTTGAGCGTTTAATTGACCCCACAAATGTGATGCTCCAGAAACTCAATCTGCTCAAAGAAGTGCCCATCCAACCAATCCAACTTGTGGGTGCTGCTTCTGGAAGCGTGGGGTGCAATTTCTCCAGATTACCTCAACAAATTAACAGCTAGAATGCCAAAGGTCTGCAATGCTGTAATTGCTGCAAATGGAGGATTCTTTAACGAAAGCAAAGTTTGATGTAAAAAAAATCTTATTTCAAATAAAAATCATTATTTCTAACCTTGTCAATGTCTTGACTCTATTTTCTATTCATTTCACAACATATGGTGGTGAATAAGTGTGACTTTTCATGGAAAACACGAAATTGTTTGGGTGATCCCAAACTTTTGAACGGTAGTGTAAGTTACAACTGAAAGCTCTTATTTTTGCCCCAAAGAGTGAATAAATGCTATAATGCAATTTAAAATGCAGTTTCTACTGTTTCTATCAAATTGCAACCCCCCTCCCCCAAGATCAGGTGGAGGGGTCCTCAGGGTAGATCAAAAATATGCAGGGGGTCCAGGACCCCAAAAAGGTTGAGAACCACTGCGCTAAGGAATGTATTGCTTCAGTTGACTATGTTTGTGTTCAACACTGATTGGACATCCACATAAAAACCAGTGAAATTTCTGAGTGGACAGAAGAAATATGACCAAGTGCAACCTACATTTAGCGTACTTGATCATGTTACATTACTTCAAATTTCATCATTTACAAATATAATAATTCGCAGCATTATGAAATTGTACCATTTACAAAACTGTGCTATACAAGTAGTTTCCACAGCCTGAACACCCTTCTTATCCATCATCTGACCACAATATATTAATGTGCTCTTATCCAATTAAATGATTGACAAAGATGATGGTAAGCCAATCGTGAATGGATTGGCTTTGTTTTCTCGTAAGATTTGATCAAGGTTAACTGCTACTACTACTGCTTTCGGCTGCTCCATTAGGGGTCGCCACAGTGGATCATCCGTTTCCATCTCTTCCTGTCCTCTGCATCTTCCTCTGTCACATCAGCCACCTCCATGCCCTCTCTCACCACATCCACAAACCTCCTCTTTGGCCTTCCTCTTCCCTGGCAGCTCAATACTCAGCATCCTTCTCCCAATATAACCAGCATCTCTCCTCCACACATGTCCAAGCATCTCAATCTTGACTCTCTTGCTTTGTCTCCAAACCGTCCAACCTGAGCTGCCCCTCTAATATACTCATCCCTAATCCTGTCCTTCTTCGTCACTCCCAATGAAAATCTTAATGCATTGGAAGTGTCTGTGAAAAAATACAGAAATGTTTCATCAAAACCCAAAAACAGATGAAACAAATATACCAGACTGCCTACAGAACCAAGGGCTTATTTTATTTGGCAATTTCCACACACAGGTACAGTGGGATGACTCCACTTTAATACTGTTAGAGAGGACATCAGGAACAGCAGTCTCTAGGAATTATCTGATAACCTATTGGCAAAATAAAACTAGCAACAGGTCAAACATGAGGAAAAAACAATGCAAGCTGATGTCAGCATTGTGTTCATAAAAGAACACAGAAAGAACATGAAAGAAAACGCGTATATGTATCTTTCAGGACCTTTGCTTTGCTCAGAAATCCTCTTTGCTGTAATTACACTGCTTTTGCAGTGGAATTCAGAATTTGGAAATTCAGTTTGGAGACAATGCCACTGACGGAGAGAGAGGAGGCAGAGCTGGAGGTGGCAGAGTTGAAGATGCTAAGATTTTTGTTGCGAGTGACGAAGAAGGACAGGATTGGGGAATGAGTATATTAGAGGGACTGCTCAGGTTGGATGGTTTGGAGACAAAGCAAGAGAGGCAAGATTGAGATGGTTTGGACAAGTGTGGAGGAGAGATGCTGGATATATTGGGAGAAGGATGCTGAATATGGAGCTGCCAGGGAAGAGGAAGAGAAAGGCCAAAGAGGAGGTTTATGGATGTGGTGAGGGAAGACATGCAGGTGGCTGGTGTGACAGAGGAAGATGCAGAGGACAGGAAGAAATGGAAACGGATGATCTGCTGTGGCGACCCCTAATGGGAGCAGCCAAAAGTAGTAGTAGTAGTAGTTGTTGCAATGGAATTCAGACAGTGGCTGGCTTGACCACGGTTTGACATTCGGCAGCTCACTTTACTGCAGTTTATAACTCCTTCACATTCAGTAGCTACCAAACAGGGTGGAATGACTGAATGACTTGGGGCAGCTACTCACATCTGTTCAGGGGCACGGGAAAAAAAAATCAATAACTGCCTGGTAACAACAAATTGGAAACGTTAAATGATAAAATCGAAGACAACAAATGTCCAATTTTCTCATGTTCTCTCTTTAACTTCAGAACAAAATCAAAACAACGAAAAACAGTCCGTTATTGGTTTCTGATTTTGGATTCGACGTCGGATGTGAAATGATCGAATGATACACTGATACTGTAATACGACTGTAAGCACGTTAGAATTTTGTTTCCCCACGTGAAGCCCTGTGGGTCTGCTGTCTCATCCCTTTCAGTTATCAGTATGCTCCGATTGACTACAAAGATGCATCTTATGTTTGTGAAGTAGTTTTATAGTTGATTGTTGGGCACACAGTTACTGAGTTGTGTGAAACAGGAAGTGCTAATATGGATAAAGGCGGTGCTACCAATAGTTGAGTTTCTGGATAAACTTGGACATGTATTACGATGGAAAATAAGCCTCCACATTTTGGTGGCATTTTACCATCAAAATGAGATTTGGTGGAAAAAAACAAAAACGTTGATCGGTATTCGAAATCTGAAATAAGATTTGAAGCAATATTCAGAGTATCTTTTATCCACAAAAACAACCATCTTATATACAGAAAAATAGATTCCAAAATGAAATCCTTTACACACACATTTGAGGCATTGGAAGTTGCTGCATGACGCAAGTCAATTTCAATTCAAAGTTTCTGCTGAGGCAATGAATGGAACCAAAACTGTCAGAGGTAGATGGAAAGTCATCACTAACCACTAGAGCGGAGCAAAAAACTTGATAACGTCCGTGTGCTCCTCTAACTAGAAGCCACAACATGAACAGTTTCAAAATCACTATAAAATACTGTGGGTTTCTTCTATGTGGCTGTCCTCAAAGAACCTTGAGCTGTTAAATCTCGTTGATAATGTAAGATCGGCTTCAACAGTCCCCTTAATTCTCTATTCTATATGAGACTAAAACCATGATATTTTGGTAAACTTTGTGTGTGCTGGCTATTTCAAGTATTTGATCCTGGTGAAAGTGTTTTCTTTAGCTCTGCAGTGCTTGCGTGTAGCAAAGTATGTGGGCTTTTTCCACACAGTCCCAATATGTAGTGCATAATATTTGTGGTAGTAAGGTTTGTGCCGAGGTTGACAGTCTGTTCACCCATATGGACATTATGTCTACATGTTTGTATAGGACTGTGTGTGTGTGTGTGTGTGTGTGTGCGCATATATACATATGTGTGTATGTTTACATATACTGTATGTATGAGCAACTTGGTGCTGCAACATTAAACAATGCTCATATATACATGTACATTATGAATATCTGCCTGGCCCTGTGTGTGTGCGCTGTGGAGAGCAGGTCCACCAGGGCTGCTGCCATGCTGCAACAGTAGTAATGAGCTGCCTGGTGCTGTGGAATTTCTGATGAAGTCTTCCCTGTGATCACTTCTCTGTCTAATCCCTTTCAGCCAGGTTCCTAGCAGCCTACCTAACCATTAATATAACCTGCCTTCTAATAGATGCCGAGGAAGTCGCATTAACTCTCTCCTGACCAGATTAATACCAACTCCTATCCCATGAATGGACTTGCATACATGCTAAAAAACCTCTTGTCAAACATATGCACACTTACTCTCGGTGTAATGAGGCCTCAATATGGGGTACGAAGAGGAGCGCAGGTATGGATGGCCTTTTCAAAGTGAGTAGGAGCTTTGTGAGTCCGGTTCAGATTTGAAGTGTATGCAAGTTTGTATGGTCAGAGTGGCAGTGGGTTGTGGTTTGTATGTCGGCTGGAGGCGGATAACCTGGAGTGGCTCTGTCACATCAGCAGTTTTGTTCTTGATCAACTCACTATATCTGTTTCTCTTCGCAAGTGAGGCTCGGACCTGAAAATGCATTGGATGCCACCAGGTTGGAAGAACAGGACAGGGTTACACCATTCATTTGTAAATTTGTCAGTAAATTTGTGTAAGTCTAACGTCTTCTTGTAACTTGCTTGTTAAGTCCATCTTAACTAGTTTTAAAATAACAATTTATTGCTTTGGGTTGCACCACTCAAATGTAAGGAATATCGTAGCTAGTAAAGCTCCAGTTATATGTAAATTGGTTACAAGCAAAACATCATCTCACATCACATGGTTACAGGCAAAACATCGAATGACATTAATAAAGGGGGTCGGAGTCAAGATGGCCGAGTGAGCGGTCGATCTTTTTGCAAGCTTCCAGACCTGATTCTTTTCTTTTAAATCCCAAATTCCTCAAAACGTGCAGTCTAATTTTAAATATACACAGTTGCCATCATGCACGAAATCTTTACATCAAGAAAGACAACTTGTACACAGAGAGACATCGCTTTACCATCGGATGTCAGCGAGTGTTTTGGTGTGCCCTACTCTTGTTCCTGAGTCATGGTCAGACAGATAGTCTGGCTTTTCTTTTCTTAAACAAAATTACGAAGAACTGCACAAACAAGAGGAATGATGCCACCAAAGAAGTGTTCGGTTACAGAAGAGGAAATCACAGAGATAAAGAATTCGCTCAACTTTCTGTCAGCACAATCGGGATCAGGAATCAGGAACATTTATTAGTGATTTCATTCCATGCACCTGTGCACATGAAATGAAATGAAATATCGTTTCCCCCAGCCCACAGCAGTGCAACACAAAGACAAAAAAAGTCAAAAAACACATAGCTCTAATGGCAGATGTTGCGAAACTGATGGCAGATATCGCGAAACAGCAGAAACGGATTACGGAATTAATGAGTGAAATCAAAGAGCCGAAGAAACAGAATGATGAGAAAGGCAAGAAGATTTCCCAGTTGGAATACAGACTCGACGACCTAGACCAATATACTCACACGAATGATTTAATAATCAGCGGATTGGAGACTAAGTCATACACCAGGGTGGCGGGTCCGAACGGGGTGGTACACTCCGAAACTGAGCTGGATTCTCTGGAGCAACAGGTAGCCAATTTCTTTGCCAAACAAGGTATATCTCTGTGGACAGCAACTGCATCGAAGCGTGTCACTCTCTCCTGAGAAAAGATAAGGGCAAACCAGCAATAATAATCCGATTTACGAACAGAAAAAAAACCAAAACTGCATTACTGAAACAAGGAAGAAAGCTGAAGGGAACCAATGTCTACATGAATGAGCCCCTGACTAAGAAAACATGAACATTGCCAGTCAAGGTCGCTTGCTAAGGAAGCAGAAAAAAAATTCAAGTGATGAGGATGACCAACTGCAAAGTTTTCATCAAGCTTAATGGAACACCAGAACAGAGGTGATCTTCAGCTGGGAATAACGTGCAGTCTGGTAAAGAAGTGCTGCCGCATGGTTGCATAAAGCTGACAGCTTAGTAGCTGCACAGGATGGGAATCCCTAAGTACAATCTGTGAAAATACTGTAATGTGCATGGATAAATAGACTCGCTAGCCCCTGGCTAGCGGGTCGGACCCTTTAGTCGACTGGTTAATGTAGTCGCCCGCGGTGCGGGAGTTACGGGTTCACGTCCCGGCTGCGGCGGTTCCCGGGCTGCCCTCTGAATTCGCTACAATACACGTATCTGTTACAATACAAACTGTACTTGCTGCAAGTGCAGTTAAACATTAAAACATTATTTTTATAAACAATAAATAAGTGAACTTTTGTTATAAGGGAGAATACCTGAGTACAGTGAGAAAAATATGAATGATATATGTGTAATGACCACAGATAACTAGACTCGCTAGCCCTTGGCTAACAGGTTGGACCCTTTAGTCGTAGCCGCCCGTGGTGCGGGAGACCCAGGTTCGTGTCCCAGCTGTGGCGGCTCCCGGCTAAACGCTGAGTTTGCTACATTGGTGTCAGAAATGGGATGGTGAGACCATGAGGCCATCGGAAGTGTGTGTGCCCAAAGGCGTGAGTGAGCATGTATGCTGAAGTGTGGGGACGCGCTTCCTGAAAGAAGGGGGTAGTGTAATGACCACAGATAGCCAGACTCACTAGCCCTTGGCTAACAAGTCGGACCCTTTAGTCAACTGGTTAACGTAGTTGCCTGTGGTGCGGGAAACCCTGTTCCCGGCTGCCCCAAATTCACTACATATGAAATGAATTGATTATATTGAGAAAAAAATTAACCAAAAAACCACAGTTGATATGCACTAATGTGTAAATTAAAACTTGTAGCCAAATCATTGCTAATCTCACTTTACTCATTTAAAATAATAGGGAACACAGAACGTGTGTAAAAGAAGTGACAGAACTCAGAACACAATATAGTTTCTGTGAATCCCATTACTTTTACACATTTTTACACACTAGGGTTATGTATGGGGTATCATACGGAATATATATTTAACATAACCTTTAACAGTATTAGATTCATAGTAGTGATATGATTCACAGAAACTTTATTGATTGAATGAATAGGAACCTGTTTTATGAACCAGTCTGCACAGAACCTGCAGGATAACTTTCCCTTATGCTCAAACGTGATACTTTTTGGCTTTTCCTCATAGATCTATAGCACTCAGCCCTAATGGATAGTTCTCCTGTTGAATCCTTGTTTGAAACTGAGATTGACAATGACGTTAGGACAATTGTAACAGCGATTGACACATAGAAACATAACTTTAGCAGTAACTTATATATGCTAACTTACGCTAGCATTGGCTTGTACAAAAACATGATAGGTGCTAACATTACACGTCCGGATCTTACCTTCGTAATTATGGGTGTAGTTTGAAGCCCAAAGTTTTAAGCCCTTCTCCTTTTTGGTAACTGACATATGGCATGCTTCTTGGATAATGCGACTAATGTTGTTAGCTGTGAGTTTAGGCAGATCTTGAAGAGAACGAGTGAAAAACGCCATTGCTTCACTGTTGTCGTCAGTTGTCTGAATCACTTCCGGCGCTGCCCGGAAATGATCGAGCTGGCTGCATCGGAATGCAGAAGAGAGTGTGCATATAGTCCATTGGGGAGGGGAAAAAAGAGGAAGGGAACAGTCTTTTTAATGGAGAAAGTTGACTAACTGGAAAAACTACAGTTGACGCAACAATATACCTGTCGTAATCTTCGGGAAGGCTGCGAGGGAAACGACCCTGTAAACTTTTTTGTTAGCTGGATCCCAGCCACCCTGGGACAAGAGTATTTCACTGAGCCCCTGATAGTGGAGCAGGTACGTCGGGTTTCTGCACTCTGTCCACTTGTAGACCAGAGACGGAGACCTGTCCTGATACACCTGCTCAAATATCAAGATAAAGACAAAATCCTAAGTATCGCCACACGGCGGGCCAGAGAGACTAAGAGTCCCATCATCTATCCATCCATCTAATATCCAAACTGCTTATCCTGCTGTCAGCGTCATGGGGAAGCTGGAGCTTATCCTAGCAGTCATTGGGTGGCAGGCAGGGAGACACCCTGGACAGGCCGCCAGGCCATCACAGGGCCAACACACACATACATTCACACCTAAGGACAATTTAAAATGGCTGATCACCTGACCTACATGTCTTGGGGATGACCCCCAAGTTTAGATTAGCCTGGGCCTCTAACCCAGGACCTTCTTGCTGTGAGCAGCAAAAAGGTGAAACATAATAGAAGAAGGAGAAACATAATGGACAGAAACAGGTGGATGAAAACCAGACAGGCAGCCATAGCTCTTACGAGCTGCCATGTCTTTATGCTTAAAACTGTCGTCGCTTGTCATAATAAGATATTCTAGTCAATCTAAGTAATGACGGCATTCTCAATTTACATTTGATAGGTTGGTTTCAGCTTAAGCTGACTAATTTGCGTAGTAACAATTTTTGAAACAGGTGTTTTCATTATTTTTAATATTTTACTGTTTCACTTAAAATTGGATAATTTTGTATGGTAATTCATCTTTTCAGTCCTGGGCTGGACAAGATGTTTATGACTCAGCCAGAGATGTCATGCTTGATAAGTGCAAACTGCACATCCCAGTTTAGTAGGGAAGATGGTGCTGAATGTTCGGGAGTAGGTTGTCGGGGGAGTTTTTTTGTTTTGTTTTGTTGCTATTTTAATACAGGAGACACATTTTCACTCACACAGGGACATCACAAAAGGTAACATAACACATTGATAGATGTATACGCTTATTGTTGATGAATAGGGTAGTGAAATTTGTTAGCTTTAATGTGAATTGGCTAAACCGACCAGTTAAAAGGAAAAGAGTCTTGACACACCTGAAAAAATTGCAAATTGATATTGCTTTGATACAAGAAACCCATCTTACCACACAGGAGCATAAGAAACTTAGGAGACAATGGGTAGGCCATGTATTATCATCATCCGTTAATTCCAGAGCCAGGGGAGGGGCTATTTTGGTAGATAAAAACACTCTGGTGATGATTGGAGAAACTATTATTGATCCATCAGGCCGATATGTATTAGTTAATTGTCAGATTTACTCAGAACCGTGGACACTTTTAAATTTATATGCACCCAACTATAATGATAAATCTTTTATTCAGGATATCTTTCTCAAGGTATCGGGGACGACAAAATAAACTCGTAGGGGGCGACTTTGAATTTTGCTTGAATCCTATTCTGGATAAGTCACCCTCGACAGTATCCAAAACCAGAGGTGGAGAAAGTACATAAGTCCATTACATGGGTCAAACTATAGATACTCCAGGTCAAATATTACCCCAATACAAGTGAAAGTTGTTCAGTCAAATTTTTATTTGAGTTAAAGTACTGGAGTACTTGCTTTTAAGGATACTTAAAACTTTTAAGTACCTTTCAGACTAGCTTGGTCTAGTCAGAAAGGCACGAACTGAGGAAGCCTCTTGGATGAGAGGCGAAACATCTTCACGGATATATACCAGTCCAGTTGCACTTGATTCAACTCCTTTGGATACTTAAGTATTCAAAAGTACATTTTCTTTTGAATGTCAACGCATTGTTGTATTGTTGCCACAATGCATTTACAGAACCTAATGACTCTGAAACAACCTACTGAATGCACTGACTCACTTATAGAACCTGTAGAATAAAAAGCTTGTAGAATATGCTACAAAGTCTATGGAAATTTCTATAGAAACACAATTAAATCAACAAAAGGACAGCCATTGTTGATTTTGTCTTTTATTTAACTACTACTACTACTACTTTCGGCTGCTCCCGTTAGGGGTCGCCACAGCGGATCATCCATATTTATGATCTGCATATTTGATTTGGCAAAGATTTTACGCCGGATGCCCTTCCTGACGCAACCCTCCCCATTTGTCCGGGCTTGGGACTGGCACTAAGGATGCACTGGCTTGTGCATCCTCAGTGGCTGGTTTGTCTTTTATTTAACATAACAATAAAACAATTTAATAACAGCCAACCTACCTTAAAATCCCAGATGACCAGACGGCCTGTCCAGGGTGTCTCCCCGCCTGCCGACCAATGACTGCTGGAATAGGCTCCAGCATCCCTGCGACCCTGAGAGCAAGATAAGCGGTTAAGACAATGGATGGATGGATGGACACCTCTAGCTTTATAACTGCCCAACAGCAACACTGCTTTAAGTGAGACAAAAAAAAAAAAAGCTCAATAAAGATTGAATTAATTCACAACCATCCACCCAATTTTAAAGTCCAAAAGAAGTGCACTTCTGCTGTCAATGCAAAGAATTTGTTGTGGCTGACTTCTACTGTACTGTCCATCTCACAGGTCTCTAATGGTGACAGGTGAGAAAATTCTCAGTCTGGTCAAACTAGTCAAACTTGAAGTTCTTATTCAACTTCAGTAGAAGCTGGTTTTCAAAGTTGTGTGAATTAATTCTTCCCCTTCTTGGGCTGAAGATCAATCCAACTGCACTAAAAAGCGTTTCTTAGGGGGCAGATGCAGGCAGAGCTGTGTTTAGCTTGAGTGACAGGCTGGATACAGCTGGGTAAGATAATATAATAAGATAATAATAAGATAATATAAACATTTATATTTATAAATATTTTAACCAGTATAAAGATTATTAATAATATTATCTATTTATTGATAATTAATAAATTAAATATTGATTAATAAATAGAGTTAGCTAAATTTAAACCGTTAATATAAAAATCACCTCTGGCGGTGTTGTCTCCATGCATGGATAGTGGCAATTGCGAATGCTACTTTGTGGTCCATGGTGAAACGGTAGTGTTTGAAGTAAGATCACACTATATATATATGAAAATAACTTCCCTCCAAAACATATTTTTGAGCGGAAATGCACCTGATTTGTGGGTTCATGCATGTATTTGGGCAATATATTAATAGGCCTGCCTCTAAGAAAATACAAACATACAACTCCACGATGAATATAGCAAAGACGGTGTAAATATAACATAAAATACATATATAATAATCCAGTGAGTCAAGTAAATTCTTTATGAGACAGTACAAGCCTGTTTCAAGCCATAATCAATCATCAGCTGTCCAAATGACTAATGGGTCCGACCCAACTGGACAGCTGATGATTGCTATGGCATGAAACAGGCTTGTACTGTCTCATAAATAATTTACTTGATTCACTGGATTATTTTGCTCTTTATTTGTTGAGCACTTTGCCTACCATTGAGTGTTTCTTTTAACAAAGTTATAAAATATAATATATATTTATAATATTTATTAGTATATACATTGTTTTAGAAAAGTGATGCATCTCCTGTCAATACATTTGTAGCCCACTTCCCCAAAACTACGTTAGCAACGCCCACAACCTGTCTGCAGCAAGCGACAGTGACACAGCGACTAGCTGCAGCCAGCGACTTGGTGACATAAAGTGATAAAGTCACTGCCGGTGTGAACACAGGCTAATGGGAAACTTCATAGAAATGCAGTGGAGTCAAAATTACAATATTTGTCTTTCAAATGTAGTGGAGTAAAAGTCATAATTTTCCACAAAAAAAAAAAAACTCAAGTAAAGTACAGATACTCGAAAAATGTACTTAAGTACAGTACTCAAATAAATGTACTTCATTACTGTCCACCCCTGTCTAAAACAAAAGCAACCAAAACTACCGTGACTTTTATGAAAGATCTTAATTTGATGGATGTGTGGAGACAAATGCACCCTCAAACCAGGGACTACTCCTTCTATTCCTGCCCCCATAACTGTCATCCTAGGATTGACCTTTTTCTGTTATCAACGCAGCTAATTTATAGAACATTAGAATCTGAATATTTATCTAGAACCCTGTGGGATCATTCACCTTTGACCTTGTCTGTCTTGATGCCAGAAAATCCAACTAATTCACCCTGAACCCTACCCTTCTTCAAAAACCAAATTTCTGTAAGTTTATTGGGGAACAGATAGAGCTATTCTGTGAGAGAAACTGTGCCTCTTCTCCCAATAGATTCATACTATGGGACACGTTAAAAGTTATTTAAGGGGACAAATAATCTCCCATACAAAACGTATAAAAAAAATTCATGGCAGAAATAGAAGAACCGGAAGCAGAAATTTTAGAATTGAAAAAGGAGTTTCAACAGTCTGGGGCCAAGGAATTATACCAATCACTGGTAAACAAAAATACAATACAAGGCAATTTTAAGAACTAAACAAAGATATGAATTGTGAGAGAAGGCACACAAAGTCTTGTCTTGGCAACTGAGAATAGAGGAAAGCTCAAGGACAATTAATGCAATTTAATTTGAAATGGGTTAAGTCTCATATAATCCAATAGAAATTAATAACACATTTAAACAGTTTATACAAATTTATATACAGTGCATCCGGAAAGTATTCACACCCCTTCACTTTACCCACATTTTGTTATGTTACAGCCTTATTCCAAAATGGATTAAATTCATTTTTTCCTCATCAATCTACATACAATACCCCATAATGACAAAGCGAAAAAGGTTTTGTAGAAATTTTTGCAAATGTATTAAAAATAAAAAACTGAAATATTGCATGTACATAAGTATTCACACTCTTTACTCAGTACTTGGTTGAGGCACCCTTGGCAGCAATTACAGCCTCAAGTCTTCTTGGGTATGAAGCTACAAGCTTGGCACACCTATATTTGGGGTATTTCTCCCATTCTTCTCTGCAGATCCTCTTGAGCTCTGTAAGGTTAGATGGGGAGCGTCGCTGCACAGCTATTTTCAGGTCTTTCCAGAGATGTTCAATGGGGTTCAAGTCTGGGCTCTGGCTGGGCCACTCAAGGACATTCACAGACTTGTCCCAAAGCCACTCCTTTGTTGTCTTGGCTGTGTGCTTAGGGTCATTGTCATGTTGAAAGGTAAACCTTCGCCCCAGTCTGAGGTCCTGAGCGCTCTGGAGCAGGTTTTCATCAAGGATCTCTCTCTGTACTTTGCTCCATTCATCTTTCCCTCGATCCTGACTAGTCTCCCAGTTCCTGCCGCTGAAAAACATCCCCACAGCATGATGCTGCCACCACCATGCTTCACTGTAGGGATGGTATTAGCAAGGTGATGAGAGGTGCCTGGTTTCCTCCAGATGTGACGTTTGGCATTCAGGCCTAAGAGTTCAATCTTGGTTTCATCAGACCAGAGAATCTTGTTTCTCATGGTCTGATAGTCCTTTAGGTGCTTTCTGGCAAACTCTAAGCAGGCTGTCATGTGCCTTTAACTGAGCAGAGGCTTCCATCTGGCAGCTCTACCATAAAGGCCTGATTGGTGGAGTGCTGCAGAGATGGTTGTCCTTCTGGAAGGTTCTCCCATCTCCACAGAGGAACGCTGGAGCTCTGTCAGAGTGACCATTGGGTTCTTGCTCACCTCCCTGACTAAGGCCCTTCTCCCCCGATTGCTCAGTTTGGCTGGGCGGCCAGCTCTAGGAAGAGTCCTGGTGGATCCAAACTTCTTCCATTTATGAATGATGGAGACCACTGTGCTCTTCGGGACCTTCAAAGCTGTAGAAATTTTTTTGTACCCTTCCCCAGATCTGTGCTTCGATACAATCCTGTCTTGGAGGTCCACAGACAATTCCTTTGACTTCATGGCTTGGTTTCTGCTCTGACATGCACTGTCAACAGTGGGACCTTATATAGACAGGTGTGTGCCTTTCCAAATCATGTCCAATCAATTGAATTTACTAGAGGTGGACTCCAATCAAGATGTAGAAACATCTCAAGGATGATCAGTGGAAACAGGATGAACCTGAACTCAATTTTGAGTGTCATAGCAAAGGGTGTGAATACTTATGTACATGCAATATTTCAGTTTTTTATTTTTAATAAATTTGCAAAAATTTCTACAGAACCTTTATCACTTTGTCATTATGGGGTATTGTGTGTAGATTGACGAGAAAAAAAAAGAAATTTAATCCATTTTGGAATAAGGCTGTAACATAACAAAATGTGGGGAAAGTGAAGGGGTGTGAATACTTTCTGGATGCACTGTACACCAGACTCTCCAGAAGAGCTGACTAAAATTGATGAATTTCTGTCCACCGTTGACTTGCCCAAACTTGGCCAAGAAGACCAAATTAATCTTGATCTTCCCTTCACACAGAAATAAATTGAAAAGACTCAGGGCTAAAAAACTAAAACTAATCTGCCAGATGACACAATTTTGTACATAACAGACCCTGGTAACTCCCTAACCAAATTGCAGACTCTATTAAATGCTTATGGTGTTATTTCAGGATATAAGGTGTGTAGCGCCGCATTATGTAATAATGCCGCATTATGTAATAATGTAATAAATTTTCACATCATTATGTAATAACGCCACATTTCGTAATAACTTGCCGCATTTTGTAATAAAATTCTTGAACGCAATATGTAATAAAGTTTGCCGCATTTTGTAATAAGTTGTTACATATTGCACCGGTTATTACAAAATGCGGATGTTACACTTTTCTATGAAGAAAATGTAATAATTTGGTGCATTATGTAACCACCAAAATATATGTCTTGATTTGAAAAAAAAAACATAACGTCAGAACAACATTGATTTTAAGCATTTTAGCATGACTCAACTAAGAATTAATTTTTTTAGTAAGCTGTTTCATTAGTTAAAACTTATTCAAATATAACTGTTTATTATAATCATAGAGAATGTGTTTGAATGTTCAGAGACAAAAACTGCACTAAATGCGTGTTACAGACAAACATTATCAGTGCACTGAAATGTCAGGAGACATACACACATCTGCATTATGTTAAACAAATATTATGTGATTAGACAGCAGACAAAAGATAAAAACAAATATGAAACAGCAAAAATAATGCAGTTTAATTAATTTAATAAACCATCAAAATTATTGTCCTTCATCTGCATTCATAATATGTATAACAATTAGGAAAAATTAAAATTCTCTAACTGGACTAGCATTATACATAATTTTTTGGTTTGGTTCACAACATAGTGGTGATAGCATGTGTGCGTGTACTAAAACCAGCCACCAGAGGGAGATCCAAACACTTTTGCTTCAGTTTTGCCATGCCCTCTGACCACTTAAGATGGAAAATATTTGAAAGGCAACACGATGAAAGGTATGAACAAATATCAGATTTCAGATTCAGAGAATCTCTCAGAAATGTATGTTGATTGACTTGCAACTAATATGAAATGTCAACAGATTAAAGCCCAAACTTTTAAGTTAGTAACCATGATCTGATTAGCAATGATAAGCTAAACTAGCAGATGCTAGATTGGTTTTAGAAAGTTTCTGAAATGACAGATTAATTTCGGGGACCAATAACAGCAATTCAGATTCAGAGAATCTCTCAGAAATGTATGTTGACTGATTTGCAACTAATATGAAATGCTAACAGATTAAAGCCCAAACTTCTAAGTTAGTAACCATGATCTGATTAGCAATGATAAGCTAAACTAGCAGATGCTAGATTGGTTTTAGAAAGTTTCTGAAATGATAGATTAATTTTGGGGACCAATAACAGCAATTCAGATTCAGAGAATCTCTCAGAAATGTATGTTGACTGATTTGCAACTAATATGAAATGCTAACAGATTAAAGCCCAAACTTCTAAGTTAGTAACCATGATCTGATTAGCAATGATAAGCTAAACTAGCAGATGCTAGATTGGTTTTAGAAAGTTTCTGAAATGACAGATTAATTTCGGGGACCAATAACAGCAAACTACTGTAAGTTACCGCTATAACATAATACAACAACATGATATATTCAATTAAACAAAATATTTTTGACAGCTCTACAGTTCAGCATAATTGTGGCATGTACCCTTTGGGTTGTCTGCATGGGATATGGACAACAACAATCAATGACTAAAGATGTCTATGAAGTCAGTGTGAAGAAACTAAAGGGAGAGTTCAATGTTCCTGTCAATGCACGTACAAGAGTGCAACAAAGTGCTCTGGTGAGGCTGTGGAGAAATAGGAATCTCTACTCTCTGAGCGAGGATGGAGAGACCTTGCTATGTGCCGGGAAGCCAGTAGCTATGAAGTCTGCAGTTGGTGGCATTGTAAAAAGAAGGTCTGGATGACACAAAGGGATCAGGTGCGAGGAAGCTGAATAAGCGACTAAATGAGCAACACTCTGGCATTAGTGAAAGAAAGGTTCAAAAACTCCAACTCCACAAGGCTAGATTTGGAAATAAACCCATTCCGAGGCCCATCAGGGCCAAAGAAGTACAGGATCGGCATCAGATTGACCTCCTTGATATGGGAAAGTGGAAGATCAAGCATGGCCATTTCACATATCGATACATCCTCACTGTGATTGATGTCTTTAGCCGATACACATGGCTTAAACCATTAAAAAGTAAAGACAGCTCAGAGATTGCAAGACATCTTTATGATATCTACACTGAACATGGCCCACCTCAAGTTTTGCAGCATGATCAAGGCAGAGAGTTTAAAGGAGCTGTGCGAAGGCTGATGGAATCAATGCAAGTGAGAATAATTGAGAGTTCACCATACCATCCCCAAAGCCAAGGAAAGGTAGAGAGGACCCACAGAGTGCTGAGGAAAAAGATCATGTATGACCTTGTGAATTGTCAGAGGAAAGGGGTTAACTGGGTTAAACATTTGCCGTCATATTCCCGAGTGCTAAATGAAGACCCAAAGGAAGTTTTAAGTTGGATGTCTCCATTTCAAGTATACTATGGGAGAAAAAGTAACACGGTGATGCATCCCCTGGCAGGTTCTCCATCCAGTGTCATTGGTGAACAATCCACGAATGATCCACAAAGTAATTTACCCTCCCTGAAACAGCGGCTCGGATTTGAGGAAAAACGAAGAAGACAAAGACAAATGGCAAAGAAAGCCACTGAGCATTGCAGTAAACGGATGATCCGGCATGCATCTAAACAAAATCCTCCATCTGTTTATCATGTCAGTGAAGCTGTTTTGGTGAGAGTGAAAGATGGTGCCCATCGAGTTTCAAAAAGGTATCGCGTGTTGCCTGGTAGGATCATGAAATGTAACATAAAGCTTTCAAAATACAAAGTTCAGTTCAAGATTCCTGGTGATGCTAAAGTGCAAGAAAAGTGGTTCTTTGTTTCTGATGTGACCAGTACAACATGGCAATGAGAAAAAAAGCGCTCTAAATCTTTGAAGTCAGTTCTAACTTTGCATCCACTTTTGATGACATACACACATGAAGACAGACTGAGGGACTATAACTCCTTAGATGTGAGTGTACGGTTTGACCCAGCACCCAATAGAAATTGCCAGTTTAGTGCCATAGCTGATCAGCTTGCTTCATTAGGAATATTCAGATCAGCAGCAACCCTAAGGGATGAAATAGTTCAAGATCTCAGGTCTAATCCATTTACCGTAAATGGAACACCTTTGTCTCACTATGTTGATGGAAATGACTTGGATGTATACTTGGATAGCATGTCACAATTTGGGACCTACGGAGATCACATCACACTACAAAGGGCAGCTGAGATTTTCAATGTCCAATTTCTCATTATCTCCACACTGGGAACTGATGCCTCTTCTATTATATCTCAGTCTAACACATACTCAGAAAGCTTGCCATTGCTGGTCCTTGGACATATTGCAGAGGAGCATGGAGCACATTATCTCAGTCTGGAGGGGTCAGTGTCTTCATTCATTGAGAATATTGTGGAAGCTGAGAGGGAAAGAACATGTCAAAGATATGAGAATGGATCAAACCAAGAAGATGTTGAACCAGATGTTCTCCATGATGATGCCCTGAATGAATGCCATCATGCTACATTTGTTGAAAACCATCACCATTTCACGGATGAACCAGATGACTGTGCTCTGGATGAACACCATCATGATCCCCTGGATATACCCCATGATGGTGCCCTTCTATATGATGATGGAAATTGTGACATGCCCAACCTGCCGACAGAATTGCTGGCATATGTTATTCAGTTGACACTACATGCTGACATGTCAATGCTCGGTGTATTCAACAGGGTTTCTAAACTTTTTCAAGACCTTGCATCACGATTTCTTCCTCAAATCTACATCAGGGAATCTTTAGCTGAAAGCCTTCAGTTGGAACATGACAGTGACAGTGTCATTAGTATTATGAAGCTATATAAATCAGCTGGACGTGGGAGTGGTCTCTCAGCGAGATTGAAGGAGCTATTTGGAAAAAATAGCAAGTGGATGAGGGCCTGGGTCTTGTTGAGGCACACAAGCTGTGGACATTTCAAAATCAAGGACATTTTTTGGAAAACATAGTATGGGAAGAAAGGAAGGAGAGATATGACGTAAATAAAATAAAGGAAAGAATGATAGGAGGAACTTCCAAATGTGACAGATCACATTTAACCTTGAACAGCATGTGTCTGTTGTACCTAGTTCAATAATTTTCTGACTGTTTATCTTTAATCTTACTAAGTGATGGTTGTTTTAAGAGAAGTTTATGTTGGAGGAAAAGGTATTTCTACTGTTGCTACTAGAGAAGATGTTTTTTTCAAGTCGTAAGTAAATTTCTTGTATATTGGAAATATTGCAAATCTTTTTGTTAATCGGCAAGTGTGGCTAGCCTTCTTTTTTATTTTAATAACATGATTAGAAATATCTCATTTTGATTTGAAAGATTGTTTAGGCTGTTTTTAGTCAGTTTATACTATTGTTAACCACTATAGAAAAGGACATCTATGTTGCATTAAAACAAATGGAACTGGAATAAAGTTTTTTCTATTCCATATTTGTTTCTGTCTGCTTTCTATCACGTATGTATGCATAACATAATGCAGATGTGTGTATGTCTCCTGACATTTCAGTGCACTGATAGCGTTTGTGTCTGTAACACACATTTAGTGCAGTTTTTGTCTCTGAACATTCAAACACATTCTCTATGATTATAATAAACAGTTATATTTGAATAAGTTTTGACTAATGAAACAGCTTACTAGAAAAATTAATTCTTAGTTGAGTCATGCTAGAATGCTTAAAATCAATGTTGTTCTGACGTTATGTTTTTTTCAAATCAAGACATAAATTTTGGTGGTTTATTACATAATGCACCAAATTATTACATTTTCTTCATAAAAAAGTGTAACATCCGCATTTTGTAATAACCGGTGCAATATGTAACAACTTATTACAAAATGCGGCAAACTTTATTACATATTGCGTTCAAGAATTTTATTACAAAATGCGGCAAGTTATTATGAAATGTGGCGTTATTACATAATGATGTGAAAATTTATTACATTATTACATAATGCGGCGTTATTACATAATGCGGCGCTACAAGGTGAACTGGGAAAAAAGTGAAATTATTCCACTACTGAATTTTGATTACACTGAGTATCAGCAAACAAGCCCATTCAAGTGGCTTCCGAATGGTATAAAATATCTTGGAATAACTGTAGATAATGACCTTAAACATATGTACAAACTTAATTACCTCCCATTGCTCAGTAGATTGACTATGGTTTACATAGTTGGATGAGTTTGCCCATTATTCTAATTGGCAGAGTTAACTGTGTGAAAATGAATATATTACTGAGGTTACAGCATCTTTTCCAGCCCTTGCCCATTCCACTAACCAAAACTCTTTAAAACCCTCAACAAACATGTTAGACAATTTATATAAATTGTAAATTGCCCAGGGTATCTATAGAAGAATTAACCTCAAATTATAGAATAAGGGGCCTTCAATTTCCCAATTTTAAAAATGATTATTTGGCAAGCTCAAATGCAATTTATTCCATCCTTTTTTGAGGGTGACATTGTCCCCTCTTAGCTATCAATTGGATTGCACTCCCTGAAAGAAAAGGTATCCAGTGATTTTATTTATAAGTGGAACTCCAGAATTATATCCAACAGGGCAAACAATCCCATTTTAAAGCATTTGATTAAAATATGGTGTGAGACTCGTGGAAGTCTTGGACTGAAAATGGGACTGTCACCAAAAACACCTCTGAGACAAAATGAACTCATATCCATGACTCTAAACAACAAGATTCTGGGGACTTGGCATCATAAAGGGATCCAGGATTTGGAAGACTGCTACGAAAAAGGACTTCTAATGTCCTTTGAACAATTGAAGGGGAAATATGACTTGTCCAACAAGACATTTCTTAGAACCAACCTGGGTCCTGGAATGACTTTACCTGTACTTACTGATGTGGAGAAACTGCTTCATCAGGGAAATGTATACAAATTTATTTCTAAAATGTACTCCTTACTGCTGAATGAGGGCCCAAAGCCAGGTCTAAATATATCTAGCATGAGATGTGAATCAGATCTGAACATAGCAATTGATTTATATCAAGGCAGTTTGTCAGCTACTGTTAATGCCTGGTACAGACTGGTTCACTATAAATTCCTCCATCAACTGCACCTCACCTCACAGAAACTTCACTGCTCAAAAAAATAAAGGGAACACCTAAAAACACAATATAGACCTCGATGAATGAAATATTTCAGCTGAAAATCTTTATTTATTAGACAGAGGAATGTGTTTAGAGCAAAATAACCTAAGAATGATCAATGGAAATCAAAATCATTAGCCCATTAAGGTCTGGACTCAGAATCATACTCAAAATCAAAGTGGAAAATGAGAACATAGGCTGATCCAACTTCTGTGGAAATTCTTCAAGACGATTCAAAATGAGGCTCAGTAGTGTGTGTGGCCTCCACGTGCCTGTATGCACTCCCTACAACATCTGGGCATGCTCCTGATGAGACGACGGATGGTCTCCTGAGGGATCTCCTCCCAGACCTGGATCAGGGCATCGGTCAACTCCTGGACAGTCTGTGGTGCGACATCGCGTTGGCGGATGGTACGAGACATGATGTCCCAGAGGTGCTCGATTGGATTCAGGTCTGGGGAACGTGCAGGCCAGTCCATAGCATCAATGCCCTCGACATACAGGAACTGCTGACACACTCTGGCCACATGAGGACGAGCATTGTCATGCATGAGCAGGAACCCAGGGCCCACTGCACCAGCACATGGTCTGACAATGGGTCTGGGGATCTCATCCCGGTACCAAATGGCAGTCATGGTACCTCTGGCTAGCACGTAGAGGTCTGTGCGGCCCTCCAAGGATATGCCTCCCCAGACCATCACTGACCCACCGCCAAACCGGTCATGCTGGAGGATGTTGCAGGCAGCAGAACATTCTCCACAGCGTCTCCAGACTCTCTCACGTCTGTCACATGTGTTCAGTGGGAACCTGCTCTCATCTGTGAAGAGCACAGGGCGCCAATGGCGAATCTGCCAACCAAGATGTTCTCTGGCAAAGGTCAATCGGGCTGCACGGTGTTGGGCTGTGAGCACAGGCCCCAATTGTGGACGTCGGGCCCTCATACCATCCTCATGCATTCTGTTTCTCACTGTTTGAGCAGAAACCTGCACATTAGTGGCCTGTTGAAGGTCGTTTTGTAGGGCTCGGGCAGTGCTCCTCCTGTTCCTCCTTGCACAAAGGACGAGATAGCGGTCCTGCTGCAGGGTTGTTGTCCTCCTGCGGCCCCCTCCACGTCTCCTGGTGTACTGGCCTGTCTCCTGGTACCTCCTCCATGCTCTGGACACTGTGCTGGGAGAGACATCAAATCTTCTGGCCACAGCACGCATTGATGTGCCATCCTGGATGAGCTGCACTACCTGAGCAACTTCTGTAGGTTGCAGATACCGCCTCATGCCACCTCTAGTGGTGAGGGCACTAGCAAAATGAAAAACTAACCAAAGATCGGCCAGAAAAGATGAGGACAGGCAAATGGTCTGTGGCCACCACCTGCAAATCCATTCCTTTTATAGGGGTTGTCTTGCAAATTGAGGTGAAATTGATTCACAAATCAGTGTTGCTTCCTAACTGGACAGGTTGATATCTCAAAAGTGTGATTGACTTGGAGCTATATTGCATTGCTTACGTGTTCCCTTTATTTTTTTGAGCAGTGTACATAAATCCAAACCTGAATTGTCAGAAATGTGCTTCAGATGTGGTATTGAGGATGGCTCCTTTCTGCACTGTACCTGGCTTTTTATAAAGGTGAGGCCTTTTCAACTTCTGTGACACATTGATCAAGATCACAGGAGTTACCTTCGCATTAGATCCTGAGCAAGCTTTGCTTACTGGGGAATTTCACATGTGTCAGTAGACCCTCAACCAATTCACACATTACATTTCTGGAAATTGGTTTATGTGCGGCCAAGAAATGCATAACAGTGACATGGAAATCTGAGTCCCCTCTCCTCATTGATAGAAGGTCTTTGGAAATGAACAGTTGTGTTCCTCTTGAAAATATCGCATAGCCTTAAAAAAGGATACAACACCTTTCTGAAAATTTGGCAGCCATACCTAGAGTACATAGGCACATCACTGATGCCATAGGGATGTGATAATTTCTGGTTAGCCAGATGACCTCTTTAAGGGATATAACACTATGTTAATGCAGTGTCTCTGTATTTTACTCTATGCGCTGACTTTTTTCCCCTTGTCTTCTGTTTATAGGAAGGGCAGGGAATTATTGTGTGTGTGTGATCAGGAGGTTTACTTGGAGAGGTCTCTACTACTACTATTAAAGCTATTCCTTATAAAACTAAAACTTACACTATAAAAACTATTGCTAATAACACTACTACTAAAACTATTACTACAACTAAAACTATTGCTAATAACAATAAGACTAAAACTATTACTACTACAATTGAAAATATTACTACTAGCACTGGTACTAATACTATTACTACTAACACTGTTACTAATACTATTACTACTAACACTAAAACTGTTACTACTACAATTGAAATTATTAATACTAACACTGTTACTAATACTATTACTACTAACACTAAAACTCTTAACACTAAAACTGTTACTAATACAATTGAAATTATTACTACTAACACTGTTACTAATACTATTACTACTAACACTAAAACTAAAACTGTTAATAACACTAAAACATACTACTACAAATGAAATGATTAGAACTAACACTACTACTAATACTTTAACTACTAACACTGAAATGCTTAATAACGCTAAAACTATTACTGCTACAATTGAAATGGCCTGGCGGCCTGTCCAGGGTGTCTCTCCGCCTGCCGCCCAGTGACTGCTGGGATAGGCTCCAGCATCCCCACTACCCTGAGAGCAGAATAAATAGTTTGGATAATGGCTGGATGGACTGCTAATGCTGTAACTACTAACCCTAAAAGTCTGACTAACACTAAAACTATTACCAATACAATTCAAAATATTATTACTAACACTACTAATAACGCTATTTATAACTAACACTATTATATACACTACAACTAAATACTAACTAACTACTCCTAAGTAAAGACTCCTCCTTTCATGGCAAAAAAGAAAGAAAGAAGTTCTTTGTTTACTTGGGCATCTTCTTGCATTCTTTTGCCTTTTCAGACAAGACTTTCTTCTCCTGCTTCTCCTTTTTGGCCAACATTTTCTGCTCCTTCTTCTCTTTCTTTGCTAATCCTTGTCCTCCCGACTCTTGTTAGCCTTTGTTGTTGAGGCCAGCGAGTCGGTACCTGGGAACTGCGGCTGCTCCTTCAGGCAAACCAGAGCAGTCCATCTCAGCTCTGCCTCCTCCCTGCTCTGTTTGAGCAGTTGAACTTCTTCTTGAGCCTGAAGCATGATGTGCTTAGCCTGCTAGGTTCCTTCAAGGGGACAAGCTTTCTCCATCTGCCACGAGTTGTGATTGCTCCTTAAGTCCTGCTCGGCCTGGCTGAGGGCAGCTGTGATCCTTTGCTCACTTTCCACCTTTTGTTTAGAAAGCTCGAAGGTGAAGTACTTGTTCAGTAGTATCTGGACTTCTGCTTTCTCTTAAGCAATAGTCTGTCAAACTCTTTCTCTTTAAGGAGTGCTTCTCTTTGCAGGAAGGTTATCTGTTGCAGAAGTGAGTCTTTGTCTCAGGGGATTTTTTTTCTTCCTTTTCACAGGTGTTAAGGCTGGCCTCCTTATCATAGAAAGCTTCCTTCAACATATTTGCATTAAGGAGAGACTCTTTTTCGAGGATCTTGCTCTCGAGCTCAAGTCTCTCATTGTCATAGAGGATACACTCCCTCTCCTCCTGCCACATGCCACATGTTGTGGCTGACCTTCTCTTTGAGAGCCCTCTGCAAGTACAAGTTTATCTTTTGGAGCTCCTCCAGGAGTGTAGATAAGTTCTCCACTCGGTTTTTCAGTAGAGCGACTTCACCTGGCTTCCTTTCATTGTCTGCTTTCATAACTGTTGAGGAGCTCTCCCTCTGTTTGTCCCCTTGCTCTCCTCTATAAACACACTGTAAAATATATATATAAAAAAGTTGAGGTTACTTAAAACTTTTCTGGAAACTGATTTTCTGCAATTTATGGAATCTAAATTTCTTGAGTGTGCATTGCTTCAGAACACAAACTTTTCAACATAAAAGGTACTTTTTGGGTACTTGTAAGACTCCCTAACGTTACCTCAAAAGAGTTAGTTCATATATAATTAGCTCACTACTTTGAATGTCAGTTTCTGACATATCAATGCGACACTAACATCATATAAATCCAAACACCTATGGAGGACATCAGGTAATTCTATGTAACCCAACCTATAACTATAATTGAAAAGCTGCAGCTGCTTTTATTTACCTCCGTTATTTTAATTTATTTGGACATCTTTAAGATCTGGGATTATTGTCAAAGTTTATATTCTTTATGTTCCACAACTTGTTCCATTAATAATAACTGAACTGCCATTTCTTATGTGGGGTCCATTTCTTGACAGCTCATATAAAATTATCAGACTAAATAGTGTGTCTGTCATTCAGAATAAGACTTTCTTCACTTAGTTCAGGTCGTTTCTTACCGGTCTGGCTTTGCCTCCTCTCTCTATCGTCACCTGCAGGCCTCCAGTTTCCCATATGCGGCTTTCAGCTGCTGGGATGCACCAGGCAAAGCCGTTCTTCTCTCATTTTGCTGTGTTCGTCGCTAAGAACAGTCTTCGGTCTTCCTCTTTCCCAGTCCACCTCTCTGTCTTGTTCTGCTCTTCTGTGTCACAGCCATCATGTCAATATGCCGGTCCATAGCCGCCACTCAACTTTTATTACTCACCTTCAATTGTCATACAGAATATTTTCCCTGACCATATGGCTCTCCATGTATGATTGGACGAGGTTTATTTGAATTTAGATCAATGGAGCTTAAGGTTTGAGGCTTGTGACACGTTTTAACCTGAGCAATTGGAGAGGTAGCTTTGGAAATCCATTTGATACCAGGCTGATAAATAATGATTAAACCAATTTGCCTTGGAGTTAATTATAATTTCAATAAAATCAGAGCAACAGAAAGATTGAATTCATTTTTACAAAGCACACAATCTCATATTTTACAGCCTCTAAAAACTTTCTGGATGGGGCAGCAGCAAACAATGGTTATCACAACATGTTTGAAAACTAAAATACTGCTTGTCATTTAATGTCTTGTGTTCTGAAACCCACCACTCAGTCAACCTGTAATCTGACATTTCACATATTTATGCTCAAAAACCCATTAGGGTTATGTCATCGAAATGTCTCTGGTTTCTATTCCCAAAAGTCAAGCCTTTGTTGCCGGATTACAACCAAAATACGCTGTTTGTTAAGCATGCAAGACCAACTCAAACCACAAATTGGCTTAGTGTTGGCCAAAATTTACCCAGAAAATAATGAGCCTTTCAATTTCCATGTAAATGTTAAGAGCCGTTTATGGTGCTAAGGCAGATGACAAATGGCAGGCTTGGCCGTCCCAGGTTCTTGCTGTGTGGCGTTTGCATGTTCTCCCCATGTCTGCGTGGGTTTCCTCCGGGTGCGCCGGTTTCCTGCCATCATCAAAAATACATGCATGTTGCCTGTGCCCCTGACCAAGGCAGTAGGAAAAAGAACGAGTTAGTCCCCAGGTGCTGCAGCTGCCCACTGCTCCTATACAATAGGATGGGTTGAATTCAGAGAACAAATCCATTGTAACTGTACAATGACGAAATACAGTGGCTTCCTTCTTCTCACCTCACATGTGTGGTATTGTCAAGTGATGGTAAAATAACTGGCCCACTGGCCAATGATCTACTACTTCCGGCACCTCCCATTAGGGGTCGCCACAGCAGATCATCCGTTTCTATCTCTTCCTGTCCTCTGCATCTTCCTCTGTCACACCAGCCACCTGCATGTCCTCTCTCACCACATCTATAAACCTCGTCTTTGGCCTTCCTCTTTTCCTCTTCCCTGGCAGCTTTGTATTCAGCATCCTTCTCACAATATACCCAGCATCTCTCCTCCACACATGTCCAAACCATCTCAATCTTGTCTCTCTTGCTTTGTCTCTAAACCATCCAGCCTGAACTGTCCCTCTAATATACTCATTCCTAAGCCTGTCCTTCATCGTCACTCCCAATGAAAATCTTAGCATAGGGCATCCAGATAGCGTAGGGGTCATTCCGTTGCTTACCAACATGGGGATTGCCAGTTCGAATCCCCATGTTACCTCCGGCTTGGTTGGGCGTCCCTACAGACACACTTGGCCGTGTCTGTGGGTGGGAAGCTGGATGTGGGTGTGTCCTGGTCGCTGGACTAGCGCCTCCTCTGGTCGGTCAGGGCACCTGTTCGGGGGGGGGGCTGGGGGGAATAGCGTGATCCTCCCATGCGCTACGTCCCCTGGTGAAACTTCTCACTGTCAGATGAAAAGAAGCAGCTGGCGACTCCACATGTATCGGAGGACGCATGGGATGGTCTGCAGCCCTCCCAGGATTGGTAGACGGTGGAGCAGTGACTGGGACGGCTCAGAAGAGTGGGTTAATTAGCCAAGTACAACGGGAGAAAAAGGGAAAAAAGAAAATCTTAGCATCTTCAACTCTGCCACCTCCAGCTCCGCCTTCTGTCTTTTCGTCAGTGCCACTATGTCCAAACCATATAACATAGCTGGTCTCACTACCATCTTGTAAACCCTCTCTTTAACTCTTGCTGGTACCCTTCTGTCGCAAATCACTCCTGACACTCTTCTCCACCCACTCCATCCTGCCTGCACTCCCTTCTTCACCTCTCTTCCACACTTCCTGTTACTTTGGACAGCTGACCTCAAGTATTTAAACTCACATGCCTTTGTCACCTCTACTCCTTGCATCCTCACCACTCCACTGTCCTTCCTCTCATTCATGCATAGGTATTATGTCTTGTTGCTCCTACTGGCTTTCATTCCTCTTCTCTCCGGTGTGCACCTCCACCTCTCCAGGCTCTCCTCAACCTGCACCCTACTGTCGCTACAGATTACAATGTCATCCACGAACATCATAGTCCACAGACTCCTGCCTGATCTTGTCTGTCAACCTGTCCATCACCATTGCAAACAAGAAAAGGCTCAGAGCCGATCCTTGATGTAATCCCACCTCCACCTTGAACCCATCTGTCATTCCAACCACACACCTCACCACTGTCACACTGCCCTCATACATATCCTGCACCACTCCTACACACTTCTCTTCCACTCCCGACTTCCTCATACAACACCACACCTCCTCTCTCAGCACCCTGTCATATGCTTTCTCTAAATCCACAAAGACACAATGCAACTCTTTCTGGCCTTCTCTATACTTCTCCATCAACATTCTCAAAGCAAACATCGTATCTGTGGTGCTCTTTCATGGCATGAAACCATACTGCCGCTCGCTGATCATCACCTCTCCCGGTTTCCACAACTCTTTCCCATATCTTCATGCTGTGGCAACTTTATACCTCTGTAGTTGCTACAGTTCTGCACATTATCCTTATTCTTGAAAATCGTACCAGTATGCTTCTTCTCCACTCCTCAGGCATCCTCTCACTTTCCAAAATGGTGTTAAATAATCTACTTAAAAACTCCACTGCCATTTCTCCTAAACACCTCCACGCCTCCACAGGTATGTCATCAGGACAAACTTCCTTTCCACTCTTCATCCTCTTCATAGCCCCATTGGCCCATAATACAAAACTTGTTTTGGGAAGCCTACATGACTGAGTGTGTCTGACAACACGTGTGTGTGTGTGTGTGTGTGTGTGTGTGTGTGTGTGTGTGTGTGTGTGTGTGTGTGTGTGTGTGTGTGTGTGTGTGTGTGTGTGTGTGTTTTATGTGGCCGCCGTGCCAGGCTGTGCGATGTTAATGTTTGTGGTGGTTCCTGTAACATTAACTCTGATTATATATATAAGCCCTGTATGATTAAACTGTGTTGCATTCAGGCAAGTACAGTTGTAATGGCCTATTTTGTTTAACATGCTTTTCAGAACCTATATTAAGAATGATTGGTCATGGACGGGCTAGGTCCACCTGATTTTCTCTGTGCCCACTGTGATTTCTGCCTATGCTACAGCTAGTGGGAGTGGTGCAACTCATTTTTATTTAGTGCAGTGTAAATTCTAACAAAGTAAATATTCACCACAACTACACTTGTTAAGAACTTGCACACAACTGATGGAACCAGGCCCGATAGTTGAGTTGTTGTTGGTTTGACTCAGAGAAATAGTGATTCAACAGCCTGTGGATGTGAAAGGTGGAGATACACGCCATGTTGGAAGCAATAAAACCATTGCGTTCAAGCTTAAATCAGTATCCACGTCTGCTGCAATGACAACCAGTGACAGATCTTGCAGCTATGTGGATAAACTTGTGGTCTGATCCTCTGTGTCATTGTCCCCGGGAGCTCCTATGGTACCCCAATCCATATGCTGTTGTATCCGTGGATACCACTGGCCTCTGTGCTGGTTGAATTATTCATGTACTAAAGCCATTGCTCATATCTGTGAAGGCAGCAGCTTTCCAGGGTTAAGAGCCTGCAGCGATGTGACGTTATGGGGACCAAAGCTCCTGCAGCCAACCAGCCAATCCCACCTTCTTTAGTGTCTCCCTCACTCCCGCTGTAGTGTTTCCCCATTACCCCCCTATTCACTTTTTCATTCCCTTCCTCTATCTCTTAAACCCCCCCCCCTCTCCTGAGCCCTTCGCCCACTTTGCCTTAATGAAGACAGTCACTTTATGCCTTTTGCTTACCCTTTTTGCTTTCTTCTCCTCATACGCTCTTTCTACTTCTCCCCCAACCTCTGGTAGCATTGTTGCAAAGGAATACCCCCTCACCACAGTCTCTGTCTTCCTCCCTGTCTCCATCTCTGTCTCTCTCTCTCCACCTTCCCCTTTTCTCCCTGCCTTCTCCCTTTAGCTCGGTCACTCCATCTTAACCAGACGCCGCCGTTGACCGGTCATCTGATGTGATCTGCATGCATATCCAGTTCTTCCCTTATTGGGCTCCACTGCCCTCTGTCCGTCCTGGAATGCAGCTAGATTCAAGGGCTTGGCCCACTGCCACTAAAGACAGTGTGTACCATATAGATCGATGCAATGGCAACAAAGACGTGCCCATGCGTGGCGCTTCGATTCACAGATACACGAAAAGTGCTTGCCTCTTTCATTGTCGCTGAGTTCTTGTTATAATGTCACAGAGTTTCATATTTGTCTATAGCTCTGTGCGCTTTTCACTGACATCTGAAATGAGAGCTGCCTTTTTTTTAAACAGGTCTTTTATCTACATGTTTATTTGTTGAATGCCCTCACCTGAAACAACCCTTTGACTTGGTTGTGATGGGGGGTTTTTTTCCTCTCAGTTTTCCAGGCCCACACATTTTTTACTGATTTACCTTGGCCCAAATGGCATTTCAACAACTATCATCTTCTGTCAACGAAGACACCAGAACATTTCTCCGGGCCTGATAATTCCCCAGAAGCTGCCAGAGGTGTGATGTCTGCTGCAAGATGGAGGGCATGTACACGTAAATGGACATGGAGGACATAGAGGGAAGACGGAGACAATAAAGCAGCGACACTGAATGAGGGTAAAATTTCTGCCCAGGAAGATAAATTCATCGATGCAGATGAGAGAAGAAAGAGGAACTCACACCATCTTTTTTTCTCCTTTTTTTTTTACGTGAGAGATGAGGCACTATGTAATAGAGAGCATGAAAGGAAACGTGAATATATATGCCCTTTCATATGCCACCCGTAATGAGCCAATGAAACAGATGTGTAAGGGGGCACGGGAAGGAAATCTCATTTGTGATGCGTCCAAATGGGATGGGAAGAGGCAGTTATTTCACATTTGCCTGCCCTGGCTTACCGATGAAACCTGCCAGGCTACTTTCATCACGATGTACGTGTGATTCGGTGATGCTTCTGATTTCTTTCTTTTGATTTTAGCTCACTGGGCATTTAGCCGACATTCAGATATCACTGGATCATATCCCAAATTGTCTCACCTAAGCCAAGGAGTATCTCAAGAGAGGATTAGGATGTCATGTGCCAGGCGGGACACAAGGATGAAAATCAGTGTCCAGCATCTTGTTATGTGGTAATTTATCGATCCTGGCGGAGAAGATAGCGTCTACTTTACTGTGGCATGATTGATAGAAGAGTGTTGCACAGAAGAAAGTGAACAGGTGACACACCCTAGGCCGGCGCTCCCCTCAGCCAGTGAGATGAGTCTGTTTGACTGTGTTATCTCAACAGCTTGCTAATAGAATTTCTCTCCTCCCTCACATATTGAAAAGATATTCATCACACAGCTTCCTGTAGGACCGTGCAGTAATGCATTTTGGACGGACCAATTTTCCCCGAAATTTACCAAGGAGAGCATACTCTTGCGTTTTTCTTTTTTTTTTCCTGTCTTTTTTCTTTTTTTTTTTTATTAATCTTCTAATGTAAGTGCTTGGTGCTTGTGCCATCTGCCCTAACTCCCCCAGCTCCTTGTATTATGGGAGTCCTCAAATGTCGGGTCAAAGTGGAAAACAAGGGCGATGCTAATGAATGCACGGGAGCACAAGCCTATTTGAGAATGATGGCGCAGATTGGTGTCGGCCTTCTCCTGATGTTTAGGACTCATTGATTTTAATTGGGGAAACACCTGCCAAGGAGCTGTAATGGGCTTTGATACGAGTCCCGGGGGTAATATCATTTTAGGGTTGCACACTGGTAAAAATGGCAAGCAAACTGATGGATGCATTGCTGTGCTGTCTGCTGATTAGGGACCTTTAGACTACTTTGTTCTGTGGATAATGCTTACAGGACCATTTTCATTGCTTTTAACTGGCCAGAATCAATGATTTTTAATAATTTTTTTCACTTTCATTTCAGAGCTTATGAAGCATTTTTTTTTTCATGAACACAGCATCATCGGTTTTTGTTACAATAGTGTAGTAAAACTGCAGCTAGTATCATAACAATGTGGTGCTTTTATTCTGTGCTTGTAAGGGTATCATCGAGATGAATTGTCTTTCTCAAGAGCCACTAAAAACACATGCATAAGGTAAGTGCTAAGTACTCAGTATTAACAGTGACAAAACAGCTCTGTGAAATCCTATGCTAATTCTTATATTAATCAGAAATCCAACCTAAAGCTTTAACAAGTTGTCTTGCACGTGATCAGTTTAGACTAGATGAATCCTACCATAAATAGTTAATGTCAGGGAATGCATTTTCGGCAATCTGTGCAATATATATCAAACAGGGCAGGAATTTCAACAATAATGGCCTTTTATTTCAGTGCTATTTGTCTTCCCTTTCCCCGAAAATTGCTATCAAGGAAAGGCGAAATTGCCTTACCCCTAAAATGACAAAAATTCACAGCCAATTCTGTGCGGTGAGTATAGCATCACTTTTGAGACTCTGTGTCCCTTACAAATTGATTTTTCAGGAAACAAATAAATCACTCTGTTTCTTTTTTTGTTTTGTTCATTTTCTTTTATACTTTGTCTCCCATCTTATTTTATTTACTTTTGTATTGATATTTCTTTCATATGATACCTATGTATACTGAATTTTATGTCTGTATATTTAAAAACAATTTTTCATCTTACTCCCATTTTAATTTGATTATGGAAAGTAGCTGCAAGTAAAAGTTCATTGCATTGGTGTGTATAACTGTTGGCAATAAGGAATAAACTGTAATCTGGATTTTATCCAGGCTGTATGAAGAGTCCGGCATTTGAAAGCACCTTCACCCTCAGTCATCAGCGGTACATACGACTGACTCCCAGTACATCTTAAATGGCTTTTCTGGTCAGGGGAAATTATATTGGCGCCTCTTAGTTTCAACATCGATACCGGCTTGACTGAAAGCTGTGAAAATACATCCTGTATTACGAACAAGAAGACAATCCAGGCACGCCAAATATAAGAAACTGTTAAGAGAGGGAGGAAGTTGTAATATTCCTAATCACGTCTGCTTAGTTTAACTTGTGTTGAAGCCAGACATCACTGAAACACTTGGGCATTGTTTTGAATTTTAGAGTTGGGCGGCATGGCTCAAGAGGTAGAGCGGGTCGTCCAGTAATCAGAAGGTTCCTGTTTCAATCCCCTGCTCCTTCAGAGAGCATGTCAAAGTGTCCTTGAGCAAGACACTGAACCTCCAACTGCCCCTGATGAGCAGCTTGGCACCTTGCAATGGCAGGCTCTGCCATCAGTGTATAAATGTGAGGCATACGTTGTAAAGCACTTTGAGTGGTCCGTAGACTAGAAAAGCGCTATATAAATGCAGTCTATTTATTTATTTACAAATGTTAAAAAGCCTTTATTGTAGTGGCTAAATCATTAAAAAGCCAACATGTTTTGACCACTAAGGTCTTCATCAGGGCTACAAAACAATACAGGTGTGGCCTGACCTATAAATTAGCAACCGCCAATGAAAGGCAATCACATGACCCAGAAAATAACATGGAGCAAATTGAAAATAATGAAAAAACATGATGGGATTACACAGGAATATATATTTATATATATTTCTGTGGCCTCTCCACCCCCCCCCACCTTCTAAAGGGGAAAAAATAAATGTTTCATTGCAGGCCTGTACTGCAATGTATTAAAATCTTTTTTCCTGTATCCTTGTGTATATATATATATATATATATATATATATATATATATATATATATATATATATATATATATATCCATTATCCAAGCCGCTTATCCCAATTGGGGATGCTGGAGCCTATCCCAGCAGTCATTGGGCGGCAAGTGGGGAGACACCCTGGACAGGCTGCCAGGACATCACAGGGCTGACACATTCACACCTAGGGACAATTTAGTATAGCCGACTCACCTGACATCGACATGTCTTTGGACTGTGGGAGGAAACCGGAGCGCCCGGAGGAAACCCACACAGACACGGAGAGAACATCACAGTGATTCCTGATATATATATATCTATATATATATCTATATATATATCTATATATCTATATATATATATCTATATATATATATATATATATATCTATATCTATATATATATCAGGAATCACCATGATGGTTAGCTCCTGGCAACCAATCACCAATGCCATGGCACCCAGGTAATGGTAAAAACTGCAGCAGCTGCAGCAGTCGGCTCCAACTGGTCAAACGACGAGTTACCAGACCCCTCAATGGCTCGCACTGCAGCAACGAAGGTGGTCAGCTCCAGCTGACCAGTCGAACGGTCATGGCACTAGTTCATACATATATATAAATTACATCAAATGGAGGTACCTATATATTAACAGGTTTTACATAGGCTGGGACAAAAAAGGAAAGCCTATACAGATATATTTTTTTTCCTACCGAATACATGAAGTTAATAATTATTCCCCCATGTAATTGGCTCAATGATTCCTCCCTCTCCACCTCAAGCTGATGTGTGGTGTGGGTTCTGGTGCAAAATGGCTGCCGTGCATCACCCAAGTGGGTGCTATACATTGGTGGTGTTTGAAGTGAGTTTCCGCCCTTCCCTGTGAAGCGCCTTGGGTGTCTAGATAAAGCGTTATATAAATGTAATCCATTATTATTACTATTATTATTAATATCCTCACTGAGCGACTGGATCCAAAAAGCTTCCCTTTGGTTAAGTTTCTGTATTATGTCACCGCCCCCCCCCAACTAAAGTTTCAATGTGCTCAATGCCCTATATACACAATAAGGAATAATTTGCATTGTGAAATTCGCCAAAGTGTCTCGCCATCGGCTAATCACGATTCTTAATTCTAATAGCATATTTATATTCAGCGAGGCGATCCCTCAGGCGTTTTTTTGTATAGCCTATGAAGAAAAAACCTTCCACACATGGATGAGACAGACGGTATACACTCACTGGCCACTTTATTAGGTACACCTTGCTAGTACCGGGTTGGACCCCCTTTTGCCTTCAGAACTGCCTTAATCCTTCGTGGCATAGATTCAACAAGGTACTGGAAACATCCTCAGAGAGTTTGGTCCATATTGACATGATAGCATCACGCAGTTGCTGCAGATTTGTCGGCTGCACATCCATGATGCGAATCTCCTGGTCCACCACATCCCAAAGGTGCTCTATTGGATTGAGATCTGGTGACTGTGGAGGCCATTTGAGTATAGTGAACTCATTGTCATGTTCAAGAAACCAGTCTGAGATGATTCGAGCTTTATGACATGGCGCGTTATCCTGCTGGAAGTAGCCATCAGAAGATGGGAACACTGTGGTCATAAAGGGATGGACATGGTCAGCAACAATACTCAGGTAGGCTGTGGCGTTCCCATGATGCTCAATTGGTACTAAGGGGCCCAAAGTGTGCCAAGAAAATATTCCCCACACCATTACACCACCACCACCAGCCTGAACCGTTGATACAAGGCAGGATGGATCCATGCTTTCATGTTGTTGACGCCAAATTCTGACCCTACCATCCGCAGAAATCGAGACTCATCAGATCAGGCAACGTTTTTCCAATCTTCTATTGTCCAATTTTGGTGAGCCTGTGCGAATTGTAGCCTCAGTTTCCTGTTCTTAGCTGACAGGAGTGGCACTCGGTGTGGTCTTCTGCTGCTGTAGCCCATCTGCCTCAAGGGTCGACGTGTTGTGCGTTCAGAGATGCTCTTCTGCATACCTCGGTTGTAATGAGTGGTTATTTGAGTTACTGTTGCCTTTCTATCAGCTCGAACCAGTCTGGCCATTCTCCTCTGACCTCTGGCATCAACAAGGCATTTTCGCCCACAGAACTGCCGCTCACTGGATATTTTCTCTTTTTCGGGCCATTCTCTGTAAACCCTAGAGATGGTTGTGCGTGAAAATCCCAGTAGATCAGCAATTTCTGAAATACTCAGACCAGCCCGTCTGGCACCAACAACCATGCCACGTTCAAAGTCACTTAAATCACCTTTCTTCCCCATTCTGATGCTCGGTTTGAACTGCAGCAGATCGTCTTGACCATGTCTACATGCCTAAATGTATTGAGTTGCTGCCATGTGATTGGCTGATTAGAAATTTGCGTTAACGAGCAGTTGGACAGGTGTGCCTAATAAAGTGGCCGGTGAGTGTATGACAAAAGTAGGGTTAGTTAATGAAATCCCGTTTTTTAAGTTCTGTTTGCGTTGACATCAAAAAAACATTTAGTTTTTGCAGTGTTACTGCACAAACACATTGAAAGTGCCAATTGGTTTGGTCAACCAAGTACCTTTCATATCTGGTGGAAGATGTGAAGACATGAGCCTGTCCCTAAGAGCGGGAGAGGGGCTTCAGGATGTCACTTTCAATAACGGCTCAGTTTCTATTGACGAGCCATTTGATTTGTTCGAGACGTGTACTATCGGTAGTGACAAAAAAAAGAAAAAGAGAATGAGACTGACATGCAGGCTTATATTTGATGTTTTTTGGGTTTTTTTTTGGAGAATATTCCTGTATTGTTGCTGTGGTGAAAGATGAGCAGTCTGAAATGCCTCCATCAGGTTAAGAACATTTCAGGGGTCAGAATAGATTATCACTCAATCAATCATACCTCTGTCAAAATGCAACCAGTCTTTATGTTCAGGGGTGGGGTGGGGGGACTTCCCATGGCAATAAACAAATAGATAAAACTTTGCCACTTCGCTTTAAGGCATTTTTTTTATATCTCTGACAATAGTGTGTGCTACCTAAGAGCAGTAATCTATGTGCATTTTCCATCCGAAGCCATCGAGTTGTGTCCCTTTGATGCCCCCCGGAGTGCTGAGAGCAACCTCGTCTTCACGCTCTTCCTTTTCTCTCTTGTTTGAAGTACTAAGAAGGATTGTAGGATTGTCATGGACCTGTCCTGACATCCTTAACCCCCCATTCACAACCCACCCCACCTTGCAACACACGCACACCCCCCCCCCCCACACACACACACAAACAACAGTATGGCACTGCTCTCGTTATCACCTTGTTTAGAAATACAAGGGCTGTTCAGCATCTCGGGGATGTGTAGGGATCAAATGGCCCCAATTTGATGTCGTGAAGCCTAGAAGAGGGAGGATGTCAGCAGAAGTCCTAATAGAGACAGTGCTTTACCAGGATGAAGGGGCCAGGAGATCACTGGCTGACAAGAGGTCTCAAGGATAACACCCCCCCCCCCTCATTTCAGTTTTTGCGATGGTTAACGCTGGTTTTCAAGGCTTGCAATTTTGCAAGGATTTGGTTATACAGGGATTCGAATGAACCGTTTAATATTCCTTTTTTATGAATAGAATAGAATAGAACTTTATTTGTCATTGTTACAAGTACAATGAAATTTTTGGCTTTTGTTTACCATGGAATAAAAGTTAAGGAAGTTTTCAGGGATGGTTTCTCGTGTTCATTGTTGAAATACTTCCATATTCCTTTACTCAAATCCTTTATATAACCACTAATCTTTTATATGGCAAACGACTATCCAGAATAAGGCAGTTTGTAGACTAAGAATGAAATGAGGGAAAGATCTATTTTGCTGGGGGTTTTTTTCTTACCTGTCCCAGAGTGTACGAATAACAGTAATGCTGTGAAAATATTGTAATTATTATTGCTCTTCAAGCAGCATGTTCAGACTGGCAAGCATAATCTCTCATTGTCAGTTAATCCATACGAAACTGTTGCAAAACTGTTACAAACATTTTTGCTGACCATGTGATGAGATCGAGGATGGCGCCGTACTATGGTGATTCACTACGAGCTGTTCTCGCTTTGTTGTTTGTTTTCGTGTTATATGCCGGTTTTGTTGCACAAAACGCATCTTGCACAATTACCCACGATTTCCAGACTACTGGACATAAAATTAGACATTCTCAACAGCTGAAAGCCACAGGACTTGCCGAAAGAGATTACCTACAGTAAACAGGTACTGCCATGGAGTAATGGCCACAGACAGTGCTACCAGAAGCAGGGTAAACGAGGTGGTGCCCTGGTGGCAAGGTAAAGGGAGATGGTATATGCTTCCTTATTAACAATTTATGGGGCACTGATGTGGAAATAGTCTCTCAATCCTCTTCACAAGTGTTGGTACAACTAACAATAAGTTGCAGACCATTCTATCTCCCAAGGGAATTCCCCTGTATGTTGTTAACTGCTGTCTACATACAAGCTACTGCCACAGCGGCACTGAATGAAATGTATGGAGCCATCAGCAAGCAGACAGGAGAACTTGCACCCTGAGGCCATTTCAATTGTGGCGGGGGACTTTAACCACTGCCACCTGAACTCTGTGCTACCAAAATTTTGCCTACATGTCACCTGCCCAACTGGAGGCAAAAAGACTCTCGACCACTGTTACTCCACTGTCAAAGCATCTTACAGGTCTATCCCACGACCTCCGTTTGGGAAATCTGACCATGTAACAGTGCTCTTGCTTTCTGCCTACAAGCAGGAAGTGAAGTGCGTGCAGCCCACTGTGAGGATAGTACAGTGTTGGACTACAGAACACAAATCCGAACTTCAGGGATGTTTTGAATCAACAGACTGGTCAATCTTTAATGATTCAGCCTCAAGTTTGGAAGAGTATGCCGAATCACTCAGTAGCTATGTTAGATTCTGTGTGGATAACTGTATCCCAGTATGGACTATTCTCCCCTACCCCAACCAGAAGCCTTGGATTAACAGCAACATTCACCCGAGGTTTTAAATAGGGGACAAGAAATGCTACAAAAAATCCAGGTATGACTTGAGGAGAGCAGCAAAGTCACAACGTCATCAAGGTGGTGCCAAGGATGGCAGACTTGGTACAGCATTCTCTAGTTTTTTTTCTGTTTAGTCTCTGTGTGCAGCGACAGGCATGGACGCAAGTTCATAAATACTGGGATAGCATCCAGCGCTTTACCTGTGCCCCCGTTCATAGGGTTAGTGGTTGTGTCAGGAAGGGCATCCGATGTAAAATTTTGCCAAATCAGTATGCGGATTGACAAGACCATACCGGATTGCTCAAGTCTCCATACCGGATCGGTCAAGGCCAGGGTTAACAACAGCCATCGCTGGTAAGGTGCCCTCACAGGGTACTGATGGAAACTGTAAAATCTGCTGTCGCAACCCCTAAGAAACAGGGAATAAGCTGAAAGAAGAAGAAGTTTATTCTGTGTGTCCAGTTATTCAAACCTAATTACTCTCACTAGACAAGAACTGCTTAGCATTAGGCAGTGAACTCCAGATAGTTTTTCACCAGTTTTCTGAAACCTGGTAAGTTTTTTTGAGTTCTTAGATGAGGAACAGCGGCTCTCTGTGGGACATGGAGGCAATGCAGATTGGGGAAGAGGGCTGGCACGCTGGTGAGGCTCTGACAGCAGGGATTTTGATCTGCACTCCCAGTATTTCACCTGGTGAATCTCTGCTCCATGCCCAACAAAATGGATGAGCTGCTTCTCCTCAATGGGACAAAAAAGGACTTTGCACATTCTGCCACCCTTTGTTTCACTGAAACCTGGCTCAGTGAATCCATCCCCGACAGTGGATCACATCTGCCGGGCTTCCGCCTACGACACTACTGGGGAAAGCGAAGGGCAGGTGGATTTGCTTCTATACATACAAGGATTGGTGTACAGATGTCACAGTGTTGAGTAAATACTACAGCCCAATCTTGGAGACATTGTTCATAAACTGCAAGCATTTTATTCACCATGGCAGTTTTCATCCTTCATCCTGGTCGGTATTAACATCCCAACCCAGGCCAACATGAATGACGCACAGCAAACCCTGGCTGACCACATAATCAGTTAAACCATGAACTACGAAAAAATATAGACAGCATATTAATTGTCCCACCAGGGATAATAACACACTGGACCACTGCTACACAATTCATAAAGATGCATATCGCTCTGTTCCCTGGGCAGCTTTGGGGCACTCTGCTTGGTTCATCTTATTCCAAACTACGGGCAGAAACTAAAACCTGCGAAGCCTGTGATTAAAACAGTGAAGATATGTACCAGTGAAGCAAAGCAGAAACTGCAAGACTGTTTTGACTGCAGCAATTGGTAGAAGCTGAAATTGGCAACATTGACGAACTAGCTGACACTGACATTTTACATCAGCTTTTGTGAAAACATGTGTGTGCCTACCAAGACCTTCTGCACATACAACAACAATAATAAGCCGTGGTTCACAGCCAAACTACGACAACTTCGGCAGGCCAAGATGGATCCCTACAGCAGTGAGGGTAGAGCCCTGTACCAGAAGGCCAGGAATTCACTGACAAAGGAGATCAGAGTGGCTAAAAGAAGCTACACTGAAAAGGTGAAAAACAGGTTTTCAGCCAACAACCCTATGTCAGTGTGGAGGGGCATACAAGACTTCACGAACTATTTAAGACCATCCCCCAAGCTGAGACAAACAAAGACCTGGCTGACGACCTGAATGTCTTGTATTGCAGGTTTGAGAGAGACAAATTCATACCCTCCCACCCACTCCAGCCCAATGATAACAGCCCCCATCACACCTCTGGCAACCCCCCTACCACCCCCTGATACTCAGGCTGCACTCAAGATACATGCAGAGCATGTTAACTGGCTTCTCCAGAGACAGAAGACCAGGAAAGCACTGGATCCAGACAATGTCTCCCATTCCTGTCTTAAAGTCTGTGCTGACCAACTGGCCCCAATCTTCACACAGCTCTTCAACAGATCCCTGAAGCTGTGTGAAGTCCCCTCCTGCTTCAAATGCTCCACCATCATCCCAGTCTCAAAGAATTCCTCCATCAATGGACTGAATGACTACAGGCCTGTCGCTATGATGTCTGTGGTCATGAAGACCTTCGAATGACTTGTGTTGGCCCACCTGAAGAACGTCACAGGACACCTGCGGACCTTCTACAGTTTGCCTACCAGGCAAACAGGTCAGTGGATGATGCAATCAACATGGGACTGCACTACAATCTGCAACACCTTGACTGCCCAGCGACATATGCAAGGATCCTGTTTGTGGACTTCAGCTTGGTGTTCAACACCATCATTCCAGAAACTCTCTCCTCCAAACTCTCCCAGCTCACTATATCCTCTGCCATCTGTCAGTGGATCACCAGCTTCCTGACAGGCAGGAAACAGCAGGTGAGGCTGGGGGAAGTCACTTCTGGTATACGGACAGTCAGTACTGGTGCCCCCCAGGGATGTGTCCTCTCCCCACTGCTCTTCTGCCTCTACACCAATGACTGCACCTCCAAGGACCCAGCTGTTAAACTACTGAAGTTTGCAGACGACACTACGGTCATCAGACTCATCTAGGATGGCAATGAGTCTGCATATCAATGGGAGAATCAGCACAGCCCCCCCCCCACACACATACAGTTCACAGTCTGTTTGAATTCCTACCCTCTTAAAAGTGAAAGGAGTTGGCCGATGCCCTGATCCAGGTCTGGGAGGAGATCCCTCAGGAGACCATCCGTCGTCTCATCAGGAGCATGCCCAGACATTGTAGGGAGTGCATACAGGCACGTGGAGGCCACACACACTACTGAGCCTAATTTTGAATCGTCTTGAAGAATTTCCACAGAAGTTCGATCAGCCTATGTTCTCATTTTCCACTTTGATTTTGAGTATGATTCTGAATCCAGACCTTAATGGGCTAATGATTTTGATTTCCATTGATCATTCTTAGGTTATTTTGCTCTAAACACATTCCTCTGTCTAATAAATAAAGATTTTCAGCTGAAATATTTCATTCATCGAGGTCTATATTGTGTTTTTAGGTGTTCCCTTTATTTTTTTGAGCAGTATATATAACTTTGCTAAAATAAACACTCAACGGTAGGGAACGTGCTCAACAATTAAGGAGCAAAATAATCCAGTGAGTCAAGTAAATCCTTTATGAGACAGTAGAAGCCTGTTTCATGCCATAAGCAATCATCAGCTGTCAATATAGTTACATAGGAAAGAACATAACATATTAACTGCCTCGTCGCCACATGACAACGGCAAAATAGAGACATGCGTCAGTCTAACAGAGGTAACATTCAAAAAGAGGTTTAATGCACACGTGTAGCTTTAGAAACAACCGTTTAAAGAATGTAACATCTTTAAGCCTTTATATTTGGTCACTGGCAGACAGAAACATTAATTATTCAACAACCTGGAAAATTCTTTCAAAAAACAAAGCATATTCAACCAGTAGTAAAATGTACAATTTATGTCTAACTGAAAAGTATTTTATCATTTGCAAACCAGAAATCTCTATACTGAATAACAGGAATGAATTGGCCAGCAGTTGCAGACATAGATATAAGCACCTATTTTGTAATTATAAATAAATCATGCTAATAGACAAATACCATTAACCTTGTATGCAGCCTACCCCCCCCTTACTGGACCGTTAGCGATCACGTGTTTTTGAATTTTTGAATATAGGCACCTCTCCCTTCCCCATTGGACGTTGTGCACATGATGTGCATGACGAGGCAGTAAATGGTATGTTCTTTCCTGTGCAACTTTATTGACAGCTGATGATTGTTTATGGCATGAAACAGGCTTGTACTGTCTCATAAAGAATTTACTTGACTCACTGCATTTATATATATATATATATGTAAATTGTTTTTTTCCCCGAAACCATCAATGGTATTGTTATAAGTGCTCAACTAATGAGGAGCGGAATGTCAATACAGATACAGGAAAAAAAAGTTTTAATACATTGCCGTACAGGCCTGTTTCATGTGTCGCGCACTCATCAGCTGCTAAAGTTGCACACAGCTTGCCATTAGCAGCTGACGAGTGTAACAACGCATGAACCAGGCCTGTATGGCAATGTATGAAAACTTTTTTTTCCTATATCTGTATTGATATATGTATTCCATCAGTTCCAGGTTGTCAGCCCTTGTCCATGAATGTCTCGTTCCAGTAGCCCATTTTTCATCAGGTTATCCTGTTCCCCAACATCTGACACGGACCTTGTTAACCTGGGTGATGTCCGATCCGGTCTGACTCAATTCATGTTACTTTTATTCATGTGTGAGGTAATTGGCTCGTATAGTATTAGAAATCTAAGCCACGGACTCTTACTCTTGAACCCTGATCTCCGGCATGAAAGCTGACGTTCTTACCTTCTAAGCCTCAGGAACAAAGAGCATGAGAAGCTAGAGAAATACCAAGGGCTGAAAGAACAACTAGATCAGATTTAGAAGGTGAAATCCACAGCAGTCCCGGTGGTAGGAGCATTAGGGGCTGTGACCCCCCAAACTGGGAGAGTGGCTCCGGCAGATTCCAGGACCATCTGAGGTCTCTTGTCCAGAAAAGTGCAGACCTAGGGACAGCTAAGATATGGCACAGAACCCTCAAACTCCCAGGCCTCTGGCAGAGGACCCAAGCGCTTGAGGAAGACACACCCGAAAATATATACTATATAAATTTTTTTGGGGGGGGGGTAGGATGGTATGTCCTTTGTGTCCTTTGCCCTTGTGCCCTTTATGTTAAGTCAAAGAGAGCCAGAGCACAAGATGTTCATTGTATTCAACATATTAGAATAAAGTTCAAGTTGAACTTTAACTTGTTGTTGTTGTTACATAAGAAACACAAACACTTTGCAAGGCTACCTCTTTTTCGCTATTTATATGTCATGGCCTCTGAGTGACTCAGTGCGTGGGTGGAGTGCAAAGCAGCTGAGCAAGCGGCGATCGAACATGCGTTGTCAGCACAGGTGGGACGTCCTGGAGATGCTGAGCTGCCTCCCTGATTGGTTGTCACTCAATGTCACTCACCCAGAGCTCCACTATCAATCATTACACACACAAGCATACACACACACAATCACACACACAGACAGCAATGAATAGAGCTGTGGAGATTTAGGAAGGCAAAATTATTTGCAAGCAAATTGCAAAACTTTCAGTCAAGCAGCATTACCCCAGAGAACGGATTGGGAATGGTTGCCTGCGCCCACAACTGTTCCACAGCGGCAGTTTACTTGTTGAAATGAGAGAGGCTCGTTAGGTCCAGGGATCCCCGATGAGACTGTTTAATTACATGCTACTGGGACTTGTCCAAGTGCTAGAGCTGCTATTACAATTTTTTTTTTTATCAGTGTTGTGAGCCACCAAAATGTAGTATAAATCCTTCACATTGTCACTGTCCTCTATCGGCTTGCCTCACGATAGAGGAACATTTTACATATCCATGCATATTACCTGCTAGGCACACAAATGGGGCATTGGATTTATGACATGGTTTGTAACAGAAACCGAACAGATCAAGTACATCCAGAGCTATGCTTTTCATTCAGTGCTAACTGGGTCAGTGAGTGGTTGTCAGTTCATCTGAGGATAAGATGTAAGTAAATGGTACATGGATTGCATTTATATAGCACTTTTCTAGCTGCAGCAGCCACTCAAAGTGCTTTACGATCAATGAATGCCTCACATTCACCCACGCACACACACTCACACACCAACGGCAGTGTCAGCCATGCAAGGTAACAACTAGCTCATCAGGAGCAGTTAGGTGTCTTGCTCAAGGACACCATGACATTTTTGCAAGGAGGAGCTGAGGATCGACCTGGGAATCCTCCAGTTACTAGACCACCTGCTCTACCTCCCGAGTCACTGGTGTGTGTGTGTGTGTGTGTGTGTGTGTGTGTGTGTGTGTGTGTGTGTGTGTGTGTGTGTGTGTGTGTGTGTGTGTGTGTGTGTGCACATATTCATGGCCTGCTAATGGAGTCAATGGCTATTGAAAGAAGCAGGTGATAAGTGTTCAGGAGTCCCAGAGCTCCTAGATGGAACAGACACAATGACATGGACAAGACCACCTTGGGTGAACCATCTTCACTTCTTCTCATTTGCAAAATGGCTCCCTTCTTTCACATAAAACTAACTCTTGCCCTATCTTCTCTAATCCTGCAGTGTAAACACTCTTGGAATGATACCTCCAAGTCGAGAATCTCTGTGTATCTGCCAATGGACCCGTTCCCCGAAAACATATTCCACGTCCAACTGTCTTCTAGACAGATCTTCACCAGAAACCTTTTGTTGTCTGCCAGCCCAGCAGTCCCTTAAGCATGCATATGTAATTAGCTAATGTCACTGTGCAATAGGGCTCATTCAGGCAGCTCGTCTCTGTTGGAGTCACTTAGACATTGCAATCCCGGGAAAATCAAATTATAGAGCCATTAATTTGTCTAGGTAATCCTGCCTGTCAGCTGCACTGGAGAAGTAATCTCCAAGGACTGCGTTCATCAACTATGTGATGCCAGCAGGAGTGAAGCATTATCTAATTAACAGGAGAGGACTGGGTGGCTATGAATCCCATCTGGTCTGAATAACATACCTTCCCAATAAAAAATGTTGTGTCACACGGGCATCAAAGATGTGCCAAGGTTTCATGCTTGAAATGCAGTCTGCACTGAATACACATGAAAAAGTTAGCGACAGTACCGATTCTTCCTGATTTGTAATCTTTGACGTCATCTATATGCTGGTCACTGATAATTTGGATAATGGCATCTATGCCATTCAAGTTTCTCGTTAAGGACTATCCTTGATAAAACTCCTTAAAACCTGGTTCACATGGTTCAATTCAGTGAAGTCTGTTGCACACAGCTTGCCAATTGCACAATTAATTATTAAGTTTCCTTTATTAATCGCCTTGGGGAAATTCAGTTACTGCACATTAACCCATCCTAGCTATGATCAGTGTAGCTAGGAGCAGTGGGCTGCCTCCAGTTCTTTTCCCGTTGCCTCAGTCAGGGGCACAGACAGGCGTATAAACCCTAATATGCATGTTTTTGATGGTGGGGGAAACCGGAGCACCCGGAGAAAACCCAACGCAGATACGGGGAGAACATGCAAACTCCACACAGAGGATGGCCTGGGATATGACCCCCAAGGCTGGACAACCCTGGGGTTCAAATCCAGGACCTTCTTGCTGTGAAGTGACAGCGCTAACCACTGGGCCACCGTGCTGCCCGTGATGATCTCTTACATAGAGAAAGTCTTAACATGAAAGGTGATGGTAACAACTTTTTAAGGTGACTGTAACAACAGTAGATGCAAGAAACAGGAATGAAGCCAAGAGAGGGTGAACTCAGAGAAGCTAAAGAAGATCAACTCAAAAGGCATATCCGTTGACGCACATACTTCCATAGGGATACACCGTAAGCCCTGTGAATGGTGTACAAAAGTTGTCTTTTATGTATATTTGAGTGTGTTAGATTGCAGGAGACAGTAACAATATAGCTTAGTTTATTTGCTCATTAAAAAGATGAGGCCTTTTAAAGAGGATGAGCTGATGAAGCTTAAGGTTTAGTGCAAGATGTAAAAAAGCAACATAATACTGTAATCTACAGAAGGAAGCTGGGCACAATTATAGGGTCAAATAAATCTGAACTCAAGTATAATCTTTCCTGTTGAATATGATTAAAATGCATTGCAATTTAAAAAAGGATATGAATCTAATCAATGCAACAGCAGCTAATGAGATTACGCTGCTTTAAAAATTAATCCTGGACTGATTATTTTATTTTATTTTTGCATAAGGAAAGGATTAGAATCATAATAAGAACACAACACTTTTTTATTTTATTTTTTCTCGGCCAACCTTAAAGTATTCCTCAAATCAAAAATGTGTTTGTCTGGCCTTGACTACACTGACTTGTATCTGTGCAAAGTTGGTCACTAGAGCGGTGTTTTCACATTCCTCGACCGGAGGAGGCGCTGTACTTTCCTAAAATCTGAGATTCAAACGTACCCCGGGCAAGCTAGATTTGGTACGTCATAAATCCGAAAGCCAATTGCTGTCCATTATGCAAATGCGGGTGGGGGGGGTTTGAAACCTCCTGCGCAGAGAGCGAGTTTGCATTAGCATAGTGAAAGTTTTGACAGCAAACATGGTAGAATGTGCAGTTTTTGAATGTAAACCGGACCCCGGAGCTTCCTTCCACTATCTACCAAAAAAAAAAGAAATCCCACGATACGAATGAAATGGTTGGAATTTATTCAGACTGTGTATCTGCGCTGCTCATTTCAGTGAGGAGTGTTTCCATAACCTAACGCAGAAGTCACTGGGTTTCACAAGAAACGAGTTTTAAAGTCCAATGTTGTGCCGACTATTTATCCTGGGACTGCGATGGCGAGGGGAGTCAGTATGTAAGTTATGTATTTTTTTTATTCAAACAACAGTCAAATGAACCCTTTCTACACGTAACATAATTCCTTCGTGACTTATAGAAAGCAGTAACTACGTTAGCCATTTGTTAGCTGCTGCTAGTTGTTTGGTAAAAGTAAAACTATGTGTTTAGCTAACGCTTCAAAGCTCAGCCATATTAAACGATGACGGCGGCCCAAGGTGGGTCGTTTTTCACCGGAAAAACAGCAGTCTGCAATGTAAACCTCCCTTCTAGTCTGGTTTTCCATCCTGACCGGGATCGCGCGGGCTCCCTCTGCTCCGGCGGCGCCACTTGTCGTGCGCACCGAGGGCTGACGGAGTGGCATCAGTGGGGTTGGGAGGCGGGGGTCCGGGGGTCGCCCCCCCCCCCCCGGTGCTTTCCGGGCTTTGTTCTAAACAAAACTCCCGGAACCATACATTTAAATGCGGTGTGGGTGGCCCCGCCCTGACCTCTTGGCGGTTTTGAATTGCAGTCTACTGCCATTGAGCCAGTTCCCAGGCAAACTTGGTTGGCTATCAAGATTCACAGTTATTACACGTAATATAACAATCTCAGTCAGATGAAATATATCTTTCTGCACACTTTGATTAGACCACTGGTATGTATGAACAATCTGACACATTGTCACATCGTAGCAGATATAATTGTGTTTCACAACCACTGCTGTGTCAACCATTGCCTGTTACAAGCTCACAAACAACATAAACAAATAAAAGATGCTAACTACACTTACCATTTTGATACATCTGCTAGTCACTGATTTTGGTGCACATCAGAGTTTGAGTGTGGGTCTGACTGAGGCTCAAACATGTGTGGCTTAATCTCTTCGATGTTTGCTCTTAGGCTAGCCATCTTGATGCGCACCGCTCTTTCACTGGTCAACCTAGCAAGCAGCGGCGGTGGGTGGGCGGGGTGTGACGCCTGGGATATTTGCATATTCATTGATCCTGAATCTCTCAAGGAGGGAGAAAGAGTAGATGTGCGTCCAGCACCTTAGAGTTCTTTTCTTTTCTTTTCTTTTCTTTCCTTCTCTTTTCTTTACTTTTTATGTGGGAAAGCTAACTTAAACAATATAGTAATCATCTCAGAGTATGTTTAAACTTTAAAACTTGCCTGGAGGGGAACTTAAATGGATGAGAATTCTTCTTCTTCTTTCGGCTTGTTCCCAGTTTCCCAGGGGTCACCACAGCAGATTTGATAGTTTCCATCGGTACCCTGTGAGGGCACAGCACCGATGGCGATGGTCTTGTCAATCCGCATAATGATTTGGCAAAATTTTACGTCAGATGCCCTCCCTGACACAACCGCTAACCCTATGGATGGGGTAAATGGATGAGAATACTATATTTAAAATGTGAGGGCCTGGACTTACTTTTACTTTGCTGCCTGGAAATGATCAGAACTGCATAGCTATATTGTATGGACCAACCTGGATCCTCTGTGGGAAAATTCAATTCATTTTTTACATTATACATTATACAGTCTACTGATTGTGACAACAGCCAAAAAAGTAAAGGTCAGCATGAATTACATCACAACAGATGGTAAAACCTGCTCAGCTGCAGTATGAATGAAAAATTAAAGCCATTTTATCTGACATTGTATTCTTACAACAAATTTGTCTTCTGCATTTAACCCATTCTACTGTACAGGAGCAGTGGGCAGCTGCAAGGCCCGGGGACCAACTCCAGTTCTTCTTTCCATTGCCTTGGTCAGGGACACAGACAGGAGTATTAACCCTAAATGCATGTCTTTTTGGTGGTGGGAGGAAACCAGAATACCTGAAGGAAACCCACACAGACACAGGGAGAACATGCAAACTCCACACAGAAAGGACCTGGAACAGCCTGGGGTTCAAACCCAGGACCTTCTTGCTGTGAGGCAACAGTGCTAACCACTAGACCACAGTGCCGCCCCTGTGGTTTAAAATGAGTGGTTTTGCTGTTTGTTTGTTTTTATCTCAGTGATCCTTGAGTCAATTAATACATATGAAAAAAAATCTGAAAATGGGACCTACCTATAAAACTGTATATTTTTTTCATTCACATGAATTGCACAAACCCCTCTGTAAGGCTTCCAGGTTGACCCATTCCTTATTTCTCACCATAGTCTCCTATTAACAGTGAGAATGTTCCCAGCAATCCCATTTGTTTCTAATGAGATAGAATAACTGAGTAAAAGGGCAGATACAAAAAAAACAATGCATGACTAAGTCAAACACTTGAAAGTCAAAGTGTGGACTCAAGAGAACAGAGGCCTTGCTGTGGGCTGAAGGCCCGAGGCAGTAAAGTGATCTCGTGGTTTGCAGCAAGAGGGCAAACAGAAGATAATTAAAGAGTACATCAGCCTGTCTAGTGTATCTAAGTCTCCCTCATTAGCAGATAAGAATAGAGTTGAATATTGCTCCGAAAAGATGATTTTGAAATATTAATTATCTACTTGATTAGATTTGAGGCTGACAAGAAAGTCAAAGTGTAATTAGCCATTGATAATGACAGCCTTTACAGTCAGTGGGTTTGCAGTGTGAAAGAGAAGGCAGAGGGAGAAAGTGCGAGAGAGAGAGTGCTAAGGAGAGAAAAGTCAAGGAGATAAAGAGAAAAAGAAACGTATCTAGCGAGTAATGATATTACTGATCATTCAACATTAGGAGACTTTCGAAGCCGTTTGTTCTTGCGTTCCTCCTCTACGTCTTCTGCCGTGTCAGAGCTTTTATCCAAGCATCAGCCCACCTGAATAATGCTGTCTTTCTTCTGTTGCTGCTTCACCATTCACATTTAATGTATCGGGGTATTAGTCTGTAATCAGATTAGCAGATCACTTGTGACAGCTCTTTCACATTGTGTGTTGTCTTAAACTCTAAAGGATATCTCCGCCTCAGTGGTGTGCCAGGAAGAGACCTCGAGCAGGCATTTTACTGAGATACATAGTGGGAGAACAGAGAGAGACTGTGTTTTAGTAATTGCCAACGTAATGTGTGGTTGTCAGTGTTTGTCAGGAGGAGTAATGCATCTGAATGCGTCTGCATGTGTGAAGGAGGATGAACTCCAGTGAGACGCCATCGTCGCCAGTCTACTCGGCTGTGTACAAAATATGACCACTTTTTTGTTTGTTTTTTATTTCCTGCTGCACATCACTTATGCCGACAGTTTAAAAACTGTCTGATGGATAAAAATAGTCTCTCCAATTGTAAGGACATACCCAGGACCTTTGGAAATGTCATCTTTGCTGTGACTAAGTTTACTGCTGCTATTTCTGTCACAACAAACAGCCCCTGGGCGTAGATGATTGACAAGTTGGGAGTGATAATTTGTCACATTCCGCCATTATTATTTTATACTAACCCACTGTTTATTCTGAAGCACGATGTGATACTGTCACCATGGTGACGACACCTGACAGTGACTCATGAGATTGGAAATTATTCTTTCATACAAGTGGAGATGAGTGTGAACTTTCAACCTCGATGTCTCTTGCAGCGGAGAAAATATACTGTTTGTTTATTCCCCTTGGGCCATCTTAAACTGTGCCAGCATGGCTCCCACCCGTACCACTTCCGCCCACCTCAGCCTTTTTCCATTTTGGATATCTCTATCACCGCTGGAGAGAGCATTGTTTTGATAGGCTGCTTCCACATCAGCTTTTGCCCAACAGAACACTTCAATTGAAGATGACACATACATCCCCATCCCCAACCCCCACCTCTACTCGCACCACCACCACCACCACCAGCACCACCCTCATGTGCAAGGTCGGGCGTGTGTGTGATGTGCATATGCACGAGTGTGGGGTAAAGTGCAAAAAAAAAAAATTGAAATGCATAAACAATAGACCACAAAAGTGCCTCGCATCGACCACAGCTATTTTGGCAGCCGGCTCGCTGCAGAGCTGTTTAGCAACTCGCATCATTGATCGCTTGAAGTGAGTAGCAGCCACAATTGGCATCCTATCACACCAGGGGGAAGCGGAGGAGTGCAAGAGGTGCAATTAGCTGCTCCCAAGAGCACAGCAGGAGTGACAGACAATCAACGTGGCGAGAGAGAGCGAGAGGAGGGAATTTGGACGAGGGGAAAGACAAGAAGCACGTAAGGGGACGTATACGGTGAGCCAAAGAAGGAGAATCCGAGAGAGAGAGAGAGAGAGAGAGAGAGAGACCAAGGGAGTGATAAATGGTCATTACGCCCCATCTATCCATCTATCCATTGTTGACACCCCCTCACCTACCACTCCAAACACTGGGGGTTTAATTTGCCCAGAACACACTGTTTGCTCAAGAACGGGCTAAGTTTGGTGAGGGGCTCTGTAGGGGTTTGTGGTAAACTTGGTCAAGCTAGGGTTATGTATGGGATAGCCGGAGGGAACAGAGAAGGAAGGGGAGCAGGGTTTTTTTTTTGCTATGCATTTTTGTGGGCATGTTCGTAAGCATTCTGGTGTATGGTTTAACACACCTCTAATGCATATCAACATCCATGGTTATTATATCCCACTTCAGGATAATGAGCGACTAGAGTTTTAGTGATTTCCTGTGAGAGCCTTGCAAAGGAGAATCAGCAATCTTCAGGACTCATTATATTGCTGCTGTCACTGCATTAAAAGTAACAGTCACTTAAACCACCGCTGCACCAAGGGGAAGTCTTGCTTATATTTCAGTTGGACTGCTAATTCTGCACTGTTTCTAAGGGCTAATCCCATGAGAAATACGTTCTGAACATGGTGCAACTTTTTTTTTCGTTCAAAAACAAAACCACTCCTGTGTAAGGTTTCTGTGCTGTTAACTTGCCAGCGTGCTGCGCTCATCATAAAACCCCCTGCTCAAATCTGTGTGCCTTGCACCTCAAGAACGAATGTTAATCCGCATCCCTTTGTGAGATGCAGTTGACTTCCTTCCCCCTGGCTGAGGGTTGAGCTGAGGCTCATGATCGGGGCTTCTGTGATGTAGGGAGACCTTGTAGTCTTGTCTTTTCCAATTTGATGGATACTTTGCTTCAGACTATCTCACCTGGCAGAGATGGAGAGCATTTGGCTAAAGGGCAAGTCACTGCTCGTGGTTGCCGCACTCTTTAACACCCTATAATGACTTTATTTTGCCACGTGAGTCAAAATCAGTGCGGCCAAAGATTTGTCCTGAAGAGCTGTATGGCAGCACTGGATCATTTACAACCATTGTAGTGTTATATTGTCAAGACTACGGGGGCCGTATAGGAATAATTTTTTCATTGCTGAACAACTCTTATCCTTACTCAGGGTGATGGGTAGGGTTGGGCATCGAGAACCGGTTCCGAAATCCCGATTCCAATATAATCGTTAAGAAATTCAACTTTCGATTCTGCCTATCGGTTCCTAAATACGTTTCACTCGCGCTTAAGTTAGTTTCAGTTGCCGTGGCGGCGGCATGCAGCTTCCGTAGTTTCCGCCTCCCCAAATGTGCGCCATCATGGACCAGATCGAGCGGCGGTCGAAAGTGTGGCACAGTGCAACGCCTGTGGCCAAATCATTTCGTGCAAGGGAGGATGCGCAACAAATATGGCCAAACACCTTCGCCTACATGGTGTACAAATTAACCAGCGCGCGGTGTTTGACACGTTGCGCCGGTCTCCATCTCCTGCCTCGGCGTCCTCGTCAGCCAACCCCGAGCAAACAAGCAACATCTCGTCGCCATTGGGTAAGTGAAAATAAATAACGTTTGTCTTATTTGCAACAGCGAGACGGCAAACAACTTGTACATGAGCGAATTGCTATAAACTGTATGCAAATACTGAAATGTGACATTTTATCGGCCAGTCAGCAATAACACCAGGGGCGTAGCCAGGACTTTTTTACTGGGGGGGAGGGCAGTTGGGGCCAGCCATTTAATTAGGATGGCACTTGTCAAAACTACTATTTTAAAACTACTTTCGAAGATTATGATAGCCCTTTTAACAATACCATGGATTGTGTAAAGCCAAAGGGTATGGAATGGTATCATTCATCTAATCTAAATGTCCCATGCACGGGTGTTAATGCAAGGGGTATGGTTTAAGTGTCGTAAAGTGTAAAGACCGAAGACAGAAATGTCATTTAGTATTTCAATTACAATTTCAATTGCATGAAGGGAAAATGTACACAATGAGGCCAACATTTCCATATCCTGAACACAGACAACTAAATAAACTACATCACTTGGACTTGCCACGCTGCACTTACACACGCTTGCTTTTACACTTGGATTTACACAAATATGAGCTCATTGGGCTCATAACTTTAGTGGCAAAGGACAAGACTTAATAATAATAGGCTACTGATAATAATGCATGTATTTCAACTTCCATTTGACTGTTTCTGTGCAGGCTTTTTTTTTTTTTTACCCACTCGGGACAGGGGAAGGGGGCGGGAGTGGGGGGGGCATGCTCTGACCAATGGGGTCAGTGGCCCCCACGTGGCCACGCCCCTGAATAACACGCTGGGGATACTCGTCGCCAATTTGTGGTATCATAGTAGATTTCAAAAACCACAGCAGGTAATGTTAAACGTTTACTGAGATCGCTAAGCATTCAACGTTACATGTGTAGCCACCATCTCTATTCTCTTCTTACTTTATTAAAGTTGAACACACATTTCATTATCCAGTAGTGCCTCCTAGCAGCGTTACAAGATAAAAATTACAGGACACGACACTGAACGCTTGCGTATGCAGCCTGAGAAGGCAGATATGCTAATTTTTCTTAACAAGAACTTTAATTTTAACTGTCTAATTTAAGGAGTTTAATACCTGGTAGTCTGGACCATGGTGTGACTGTGTCTTTATTTCTTCATCTTCATGTATGAAGACAGTTGTTGTAAATGTAAATATAAGAATGAGACATTCACATGAATGATCCGTTGTTAAAAAAGAGAATGGCTTAAAGTTTTTTATTTTAAATATTTTTATTCTGTAAAATAAGCCTGTGACCTGTTTTGACCCCGCCTCTCAAAGAACCGGAATCGAAAAGCAGAATCGGAATCAGAATCATTAAAATCCAAACGATGCCAACCCTAGTCATGGGGATGCTGGAGCCTATCCCAGCAGCCATTGGGCGGCAGGCGGGGAGACACCCTGGAAAGGCCGTCAGGCCGCCAGACCATCACAGGGCCAGATAAAATGAAAAATGTGCAACAATATTACAACTTCCTTCTCCACAGGTTTCCAAATGAGGTAACAGTTAGTCTACGTAACTGATACAGACCAACTAACATAACGTGTTAACTTAGAAAGCAACTATCGATTAGCTTAGCTGGTTAGCTAAATTGCCGAATTGAATGGATATAATTTATTTATATTGCTATTCATTTTAGTTAATCAGTTTAGTTCAATTAAGTTCGTTTCAATTCAGTTTTGTTCAGTTCAGTGTCATTCTGTTCAATCCAGCTTCCACAAAGTATTCTTTTGGATTGTTTTTTTCAATGTTTATTTTTCAAGTGTAAAAAAGTTTCAAATAATAAAAGTTTACAAATCACAAATCATATTTAAGAAAGAAATCAATGATTTTTTTTTTTTTTTTTGCTTTTCAACTTTCTCCACTGCCAAGCACCTCTTGGGTTTTCTGTGGAAAAATAATGATTGGATATCTGGGACCCATTGGTATTTATACCCAAGGACCAAATAACTTTTCAGGATGAAACTTCATTCGGCCTCACAGAATTTATCAGTTGGAGCGGCTATTAACTTCAAACCTACCTCAGATGTTTAATTCACATTTCAGGCAAATATTTTCAGATACTGACTGCCCTTGAAATTCTTCGACTATCATACCATGCAATAGGAAATCCATATCTCAAAACTTTGCTGCAGACTAGAATTAAACATAATACAAATAACACAGACAAAAGATTTCGGCGTCCTTCGACCTAAGTCTCGCAAAAGAAAACTTTGAAAATGCCCTCCACCAAAAAACACGCAAAACATTTAGGGGCATGCAAACTATTTCCCAGGAGATGTTTTTGTTAATTTAAGTGATCACAATTTTTTTTTTAGAGGAAACCATTTACAATGACAAACAAGAGTACTTTTACTTTTACACTTACTCATCCGGCAGATTGAGTTGAGCAACACGAAAGAGAATCAGCAGTTAGCAGATCACTTGAAATGTTACCAACAGGCATCCCAGAGGGCTACACATAGTAATCAGAGTACTTCTAACAGGAGTAGTAGTACTTTTAAGAGCACTACTTTTCATTAAAAAACAAAAACAAAACAAAACATTAGAGTCCCATCACAGAAAAGCTACTAGAAGAGTGCACTCAGAAGAGTGCAGATATCTGCCAGGTGTCTCTCAGCTGAGGAGTTAACATCTGCTGTATAAAACAGCACCACAGCCATGAGAGGTCCTCCATCATACAGTCATAATTGTGCACAAACATTATTAGGCTGATGGGCCCAGTAATATAGGAGATTAGCAGCGGACACACACACACACACACACACACACACACACACACACACACACACACACACACACACACACACACACGTACGTGCGTGCGCGTGTGACCCAACGCCTAATTCCCTCCAGGCCACTGCCTGGTGGGGATGATAAAATGAAAACATGTTGATTGGGTTCTTAGTATAATTAATCTTTTGATGATTTTGTGTGGATTTTGAAAAAACAACCTGAGCCTGTGAAAGGTTTGCTTACATTTGCACCTGGCCTTGTCTGTTGGGTTATAAAGTTATAATGCTCATTGTAACTGTATGGAATGAAGATCTAAAAAGTAAAAAGTAAATGTAACCCACCTGGATAAGGAATAACTTGCAAGGATGATTAATAACCATCTAAGGTAAGTAGTAGTAACCATAGGGTAAGTACACCTCTTTACTAGGTTCGTAGGAGTCGTGATTAACTGGACTGAGAAATGATAGGAGCCGGACAACCAGGATAAAATGGTAAGTAGAAATATTTAGTGGTGTAGTTGCAACACTCAAAGGTACACATACAGTTTTACAATGCAATATACAATAATCCCTCAATGACCCAGGTCCTAATACAGTAAGCGCTTTAGGTTCAATAAAGAAAATAAAAATAAAAGTGTGTGTGTGTGTGTTTTTCAGAGTCCTACCACACCAGACGTGTGGAAGATAGTAGGTGGAGAATCTTCTTTTTCACTTGTTTCGAGCGGTGGCTCGCCAGTTCCTCGTCAGGAACACTCGATCATTCAAAAGGCCCAACCAGGACGAACGTTTCTCACGCAGCAATGATGCAGAAATTCCACCGGAGCCCCGGTGGAAAACAGGAATGCTGGCGATGTCTCTAACTTTCATCAACTCAACTTAAGACACGAGGAGACAGGACGATTGTCTCCCCGCTGATGGACAATGGCGAATTCTTTCGTTCACTCTTTCCCTCTCACTTTTAGATCGAGAGATCGCATGTGTGTTTTCTGTGGTGCGTTCTAACAATCTCGCGCACACAGCAGCTTACTGCAATGGAGGCGGGGCTTCCAGATAGGCAGACGCTTCTCATTGGCTAGAAAGCATAGCTCTACACAAATCAATCAAAACACAATATTAACCCTTTGCTGGGATAACTGGATCACATCTAACCAGATATTATTAATAGCCCATTGTGTGACTGGGTTACATAAAGAAAAAAAGATTTGTGACATTTGAAAGCACATAAAATATGCATATGATGCAGTTTCTTAAAAGAATATGTGGTGTTGTCAAATAAATAGTTTTACCTCTGTGCTACTGGGGAGCTGAAAATGACTTCACCTGCTGAAAACTGTATGATTAGCACCAGCTTTTCACAGGTGCTCAACACAGACACACACACACACACGTGTGTATGTATGTATACATATATATATATATATATATACACACACACATATATATATTAGCTGATGAGTGCGCGACGCACGAAACAGGCCTGTACTGCAATGTATTAATTTTTTCCCTTCTATCTGTGTTGATATTCTGCTCCTCATTTGTTGAGCACTTATAACACCATTGACAGTTTTGGAAAAAAACGCTATATATATATATATATATATATATATATAAAGCTTTGTTAAAATAAACACTCAACGATAGGGAAAGTGCTCAACAAACAACAAGCAAAATAATCCAGTGAGTCAAGGGAATTCCATATGAGACAGTACAAGCTTGTTTCATGCCATAAGCAATCATCAGCTGTCAGTAACGCTACTTATAATATAATAATATAATAATTGATAATAATAATATACAAATATAATAACAAATATAGCCGCAAGCGGCGATTAATGGGATCCAAGCAGTATTGCAGCCGCCATGTGTCCGATCTGTTTCATATTTGGTACATGGCTTCTATGTGCCACAAAGAATAAGCCTATCAAGTTTCATGAAGATTGGCCATTCACACTAGCAGATATTAGCTGCTGAATTTTGATTGGCTGTTTGGCAGCCATTTTGGTAATCCAGCCAATCAGCACTTTAGGCAATGTAGCCAAATGGGTCCAAGTATAAGTATACCAAATTTCAGATTTTTTGATCAAGCGGTTTTTGAGATGTCGGATTACTTGGGTCGCCTGTGTCCTAGACGATTACCGTATTTTTTTAAAATGTCGTAACACTTCCATTGCTTCAGAAACATGTGCCAGAGTTTCCAAAACTGGACCAGACGGTGTCTGATTTCTTGCGTCCTAGCCGACTGCCGTAAAAAGAAAAAATATGTCGTTATACCCAGGTGTCCTGGCGTGTGGTATGTAGAGCTGCAGCGCTTCCACACCAAATAAGTCAAAATAGCGGGCAAACTATATTACTGACATAGGTGGTCCCGATAGTAAAGTTGTTGAGCACATTGAGATGCATGGGTCTATTAAGTTTTGTGTTGATCTGACTTATGCTGTGGGAGTTATGGCCTTTTAAGCATGACCCTTTGTTATAGCGCCACCATCTGGCTGACATGGGTGATTTGTAGTGCCAGAGTAGCGGGGGGCCGTATGAATCCACCTACCAGATTTGGTTGGTCTAGGACTTATGGTTGCTGAGCCTCAGACACTTTTAGCTGAGAAACCGCGCCCAAACTAATACAAGTCAAAATGGCGGGCAAACTATATGGCTGACATATGTGGTCCCAATAACAAAGTTGTAGAGCACATTCAGATGCATAGGTCTGTGCAGTTCTGGTTGATCTGACTTATGGTGTGGGAATTACGCATGACCCTTTGTTATAGCGCCACCATCTGGCTGACATAGGTGATTTGTGGTGCCTGAGTAGTGGGGGGCCATAGGAATCCACGTACCAAAGTTGGTTGGTCTAGGACTTACGGTTGCTGAGCCTCACACACTTTTAGCGGAGAAAAAAAAAATCCTAACAAATACAATAGGGCTCCACCAGCTTCACTGCTTGGACCCCTAATAATAATAATAATAATGATAATTTAATAAAGCTACAGCTGATGATTGCTTATGGCATGAAACAGGCTTGTACTGTCTCGTAAAGAATTTCCTTGACTCACTGGATAATTTTGCTCCTTGTTTGTTGAGCACTTTCCCTACTGTTGAGTGTTTATTTTAACAAAGTTGTACACACACACACATACATACACACACACACACATATATTTATATAAAGATAGATGTAGGAAAAAAACTTTAATGCATTTCAGTACAAGCTTGTTTCGTGCATCACACACTCATCAGCTGCCAATGTGATATATAATTATGTATGTATGTATGTGTGTGTGTGTGTGTGTGTGTGTGTGTGTGTGTTGTAGTAGCATTCCATCAACTCCAGGTTCTTGTCCCATGAATGTCTCGTTCCAGTAGCCCATTTCTCATCAGGTTGCCCTGGTTCCCCAACACCTGATGACGCAGACCTTGTTGACCCAGGCAACGTCCGAGCCGGTATGACTCAATTCATGTTACTCCCACTCATATCTGAGGTAGCGGGCTTGTGTAGCATTAGGAGTCTAAGCCATGGACTCTTACTGGATGCCTGTCCCCAACTGGGTTTTGAACCCCCAATCTCCAGCATGGAAAGCTGATGATCTTACCAACAGAGCTATCCAGCTGCTCTTATGTCTGGAAGTCCCCAAGTCCAAATAGGAGACACCGCCACAGGTGGTTGAGAATAGCAGAGCTAAGATCCTGTGGGACTTCAAGTCCCAGACTGACAAGCAGGTACTGGCTAACCAGTCAAACATTGTGGTGGTCAACAAGGAACAGAAGGCAGCAGTAGTGATCGATGTAGCAATCCCGAGCGACGGCAACATCAAGAAGAAAGAGCATGAGAAGCTAGAGAAATACCAAGGGCTGAGGGAAGAACTAGATCGGTTGTGGAAGGTGAAATCCACAGTAGTCCCAGTGGTAATAGGAGCATTAGGGGCTGTGACCCCCAAACTGGGAGAGTGGCTTCAACAGATTCCAGGAACACCTGAGGTCTCTGTCCAGAAGAGTGCAGTCCTAGGAGTAGCTAAGATACTGAGCAGAACCCTCAAACTCCCAGAGGACCCAAGCTTGAGGAAGACACACACCACCCCAAAAAGGGTGAGAGGGAGATTATATAGAAATACACACACACACACACACACACACACACACACACACACACACACACACACACACAAATAAGAGATACACACTTCAACATGCCCACATTAATGCACATGCACAGAACACACACGCACACACACAAACACTTCCATGTGAAGAATGCACAAAAGTAGGTGTTTGTAGCACTACACGGTTCCAAAGTTGTTTTCCTCGATCTAACCCAGGTGTGTCAAACACAAAAACATCACACTCACAAACACCTGCATATGCAGGTACATTATTCATGTGTTGGACTTATCCAGTTTGAGCTGAGGAAGGGAAGGTAAATTAATCATGGAGAGGTGTCTGAGAGCTCCTAGGAGGGAGGGAGAGAGAGAGAGAAAGAGACTGCAGTGATGAGTGATGATGAATGATAGGAGAGAGAGAGAAAGGACTGGATGTGTTGAACAGACCAGACCATGCACAGAATCATGTAAGACCTCATGTAAAATAGCTGGGCTCATATGCACAGCAAATATATCACCAATGGAAAGATTTCTGACAGGAATACAATATATATCACCCATTTTGATCTGCCACATCCACTCAGAACAGATTTGTTGCCCGTGTTTCCTTTTCATATTTCTGAGTTTACAAAATATAAGGGTCTCTTTCCCTTCACATGGCACACACTGAACAGGTGATGTAAGGTGAAATCTACAATGCTCGTTTGAATTGGCTTTTTAGACGTGCGACATTCAAGACTAGCTCATTAAGATTAAGGAAGATTAAGGAATGGTCTATTCCGTTGCCTACCAACACAGGGCTCGCCGGTTCGAATCCCCGTGTTACCTCCGGCTTGGTCGGGTGTCCCTACAGACACAATTGGTCATGTCTGCAGGAGGGAAGCTGGATGTGGGTATGTGTCCTGGTCGCCGCACTAGCGCCTCCTCTGGTCACTTGGGGCACCTGCTCAGGAGGGAGGGGAAACTGGGGGGAATAGGATGATCCTCTCCCGCGCTACGTCCCCCTGGCGAAACTCCTCACTGTCAGGTGAAAAGAAGCGGCTGGCGACTCCACATGTATCGGAGGAGGCATATGGTAGTCTGCAGCCCTCCCCGGATCGGCAGAGGTGGGTGGAGCAGCGACCGGGATGGCTCGGAAGAGTGGGGTAATTGGCCGGATACAGTTGGGGAGAAAAAGGGGGAAGAAAAAAACATTAAGGAAAGAACACGTTTTATAGTAGGATACCAGTCCTTGAGGCAAATTAGCTGAATGCGTGCTGTACAAATGAGTGCACAATGTCGTATCACGAAAGTATTTTGATGACTTTGCAGTTTGGAGGCTATACTCCTTTTGAGAAGCATATGATGAGTGTTTGTGTTCTTCTAAAAGAAATTGAACATACGCGATTAGAAGCCTCTGCTATTTAAATCAAGCATCATTGCAGGTCTTCTAGTATGAATACAGCATACTGAACAGGTTCAGCCTCAACAGAACAATACATGGCTATCAATCATTCATATCTCCTCAGTGAACTATCCTAGGCAAGATGCTATTCATTCGGCGTCACTATTGCTGAATACAGCATTGCGGGTGCAGCAGGCAATCACGCTGGACTAAAAAATTATGGGTTTTTATTTAGTCATATCTTCTCAGGTCAAAGTTACCCATCTTCATGCTGCAGTGCATAATCATAAAGTGTGGTAGACAGATTTAACAGGCGGGCAATTTGCATGTCAACAAAAACAACATGGCAATTTATTTCTGTTTCACTGATTTGAATGCTGGGGTCCATATTAACAGCTGCTTGCCGCGATTAGATTAGTATACTCAAAACTGTCCTTAAAACCACTTTATGTTGATGCTTTAAATCTTTGGACCTTCCAGAGATGCAAAAAGTATGTGCCCAAGGGCAAAGATTGAATTGCTGTGAGCCTACTAGCCCATAGCCTGTGAATCTAAGATTGGGCAAGTACAAAATTACCCTCACATGCCAAGAATTGAACTGAGGCTTACGGTCATGGTTTGGAGTTGGCAGCTGGATCAACACATCAAGCCTCTGCCAAGAATCCTCCGAGGGATACTCCGGCATTTGAAATTTCCTTTCTCATTCTCCTTCAAGAGGCACTTGTCATATCAGAGTGAAGGGTTTCTAAATTCTGTTCCCCTCAAATGTCCCATTAGCTTTTATTATATTGCTCAAAATTGGCTAATCATGCCCTTTGGTTTTAGTAGCAGATACTGTCACTAAATAAATAGAGGCCACTTCCTTCCCCTACCTGCCACAGTTACTAAAGTACTAAGTCATTCTGTAGATAGATAGATAGATAGATAGATAGATAGATAGATAGATAGATAGATAGATAGATAGATAGATAGATAGATAGATAGACAGATAGACAGACAGACACATGGACAGGTAGATAGATGGACAGACGGATGAATAGATAGATGGATGGATGCATGGACAAATAGATAGATGGACAGAGATAGATAAATGGACAGACAGATGGACAGAGATCGATAGATGGACAGATAGATAGATAGACAGACAGGTAGGTGTGAAAAAGTGTTTGCCCTCTTCCTGATTTCTTATTTTTTTTGCATGTTTGTCACACTTAAATGTTTCAGATCATCAAACAAATTTAAATATTAGACAAAGATAACACAACACAAAATGCAGTTTTTAAATGAAGGTTTTTATTATTAAGGGAAAAAAAATCCAAAGCTACATGGCCCTGTGTGAAAAAGTGATTGCCCCCTAAACCTAATAACTGGTTGGGCCACCCTTAGCAGCAACAACTCCAATCAAGCGTTTGCGATAACTGGCAATGAGTCTTTTACAGCGCTGTGGAGGAATTTTGGCCCACTCATCTTTGCAGAATTGTTGTAATTCAGCCATATTGGAGGGTTTTCGAGCATAAACCACCTTTTTAAGGTCATGCCACAGCATCTCAATTGGATTCAGGTCAGGACTTTGACTAGGCCACTCCAAAGTCTTCATTTTGTTTTTCTTAAACTATTCAGAGGTGGCCTTGCTGGTGTGTTTTGGATCATTGTCCTGCTGCAGAACCCAAGTGCGCTTCAGCTTGAGGTCACGAACAGATGGCCGGACATTCTCCTTCAGGATTTTTTGGTAGACAGCAGAATTCATGGTTCCATTTACCACAGCAAGTCTTCCAGGTCCTGAAGCAGCAAAACAGCACCAGACCATCACACTACCACCACCATATTTTATTGTTGGTATGATGTTCCTTTTCTGAAATGTTGTGTTACTTTTACGCCAGATGTAATGGGACACACACCTTCCAAAAAGTTCAACTTTTGTCTCGTCAGTCCACAGAGTATTTTCCCAAAAGTCTTGGGGATCATCAAGATGTTTTCTGGCAAAACTGAGATGAGCCTTTATGTTCTTTTTGCTCAGCAGTGGTTTTCATCGTGGAACTCTGCCATGCAGGCCATTTTTGCCCAGTCTCTTTCTTATGGTGGAGTCATGAACACTGACCTTAACTAAGGCAAGTGAGGCCTGCAGTTCTTTAGATGTTGTTATGGGGTTTTTTGTGACCTCTTGGATGAGTCGTCGCTGTGCTCTTGGGGTAATTTTGGTCGGCCGGCCACTCCTGGGAAGGTTCACCACTGTTCCATGTTTTCGCCATTTGTGGATAATGGCTCTCACTGTGGTTCGCTGGAGTCCCAAAGCTTTAGAAATGGCTTTATAACCTTTTCAAGACTGATTGATTTCGATTACTTTGTTTCTCATTTGTTCCTGAATTTCTTTGGATCGCAGCATGATATCTAGCTTTTGAGGATCTTTTGGTCTACTTCACTTCATCAGGCAGGTCCTATTTAAGTGATTTCTTGATTGAGAAGAGGTGTGGCAGTAATCAGGCCTGGGTATGGATAGAGAAATTGAACTCAGCTTTCCAAAGATGTGATAAACCACACTTAATTTATGTTTTAACAGGGGGGCAATCACTTTTTCGCACATGGCCATGTAGGTTTGGATTTTTCTTTTCCCTTAATAATAAAAACCTTCATTAAAAAACTGCATTTTGTGTTTACTTGTGTTATCTTTGTCTAATTTTTGAATTTGTTTGATGATCTGAAACATTTAAGTGTGACAAACATGCAAAAAAATAAGAAATCAGGAAGGGGGCAAACACTTTTTCACACTACTGTAGATAGATAGATAGATAGATAGATAGATAGATAGATAGATAGATAGATAGATAGATAGATAGATAGATAGATAGATAGATAGATAGATAGATAGATAGATAGAAAGATAAAACCAATGATGTTCAGCATAAAAATTGTAGGTGTGATTCTGTTCACAAGCTGCTCTCTGGCTTTAAACCCATCAACTTTGTCTGAGTCTAGCCAAACCTCTTCAGTGTCGGAGAGTAACTTTAAATATCCAGAGTTTTTCGGCCACAGCAGGATTATCATCCATTTGATAACTGTATCTTACAACGGTGAATACATTTTTGGCAAGGATTGGCCATAAAGGTGGGGAGTAGTATATGAGTGGCTAGAATATGAATGGCTGAAGTCTTTGAGCCACTTCCATGTCTTTTTGATGTGTGAATCTGGTGATGCGACTACGGGAGGTAACTCCTTCGCCTCTTGAAGTTCCTGAGGTCCGGCGTTTACTCAGAGAAATCAAAGCTGAACAGATGTTACTAATACTGAAAGGTCTAAAGACCATGGCTCAGATATACTGTGGAGGGACTACGTGCTGCGCCGTGTCATCAGCTCATTATTCATGGACCAACTATTTCTCAGTTTCTCCCTCTTCACACCTCTCTCTCTCTCTCGCTCTTTCCATCACAGTTTATATTTGACCCTCCCTTCATAGCAGTTGTCTCTCCTTTCTATCTCTCTCCATCTCTCCGTAAATCTATTCTGCTCCAGCACACACCCTTCTTAAATTCTGTCTGACGAGGACCCTGGCCTTCCCGCTGCTGCATGGATGAATGTATGCTAATATGGTCAGACCGCAAACATGGAAATGAGACCCTGGTATGAAAAAAAGCAGCAAGGGACAACGCATGACGCCATGAAAGATGCAGCATTGCTCCATGGCAAACTCCAAACAAATTGCCCCTAGTGGGATTAGTAAAGTTGTTTGTATTATATTGTAAATAACAAGATAGGAGCTTGTCAAACTTGACCAGCTATGAATTACACATGGCTGGCCACAGAGGTGTAAAGTAGCTCTAACTTCATAATGAGATCCCCTTATCTTTGTTCCTTCTGTAGACATCACTCACCACCGGCTGGCTCTCTGCTTTTGCATCTTCACTTGGTGTGTGTGTGTGTGTGTGTGTGTGTGTGTGTGTGTGTGTGTGTGTGTGTGTGTGTGTGTGTGTGTGTGTGTGTGTGTGTGTGTATGTGTGTATTTATGAATGTATTCAGTGTGTGTGTGTACATGCATCTAGAATTTAGATATATTTCCTGTAAACTGAATTTTGTATGTCTTCACAGGTGTATGTGTGAGCCTTAGTCTCCCGAGTGTGTGTCTGTACGTGTGTGTCTATTTGTGTGTGTGTGTGTGGGGGGGGGGATGTTCTGTGCATGTGCATTAATGTGGGCATGTAGAAGTGTCTCTGACTTGTGTTTATATATATATATATGTGTGTGTGTGTGTGTGTGTGTGTGTGTGTGTGTGTGTGTGTGTGTGTGTGTGCATATATATGGACTGGTGGCATGTCCAGGATGTCTCCCCACCTGCCTCCCAGTGACTGCTGGGATAGACTTCAGCATCCCCATGACCCTGAGGGCAGGATAAGCAGTGAGGGAATTGGATGTGTGTGTATATATATATATATATATATATATATATATATATATATATATATATATATATATATATATCAATACAGATACAGGGGAAAAAAAGTTTTAATACATTGCAGTACAGCCCTGTTTTGTGCGTCACACATTATAAGTGCTCATTAGTTGAGCACTTATAACAACACCATTGACAGTTTCAGAAAAAAAACCCGCTATATATATCCATCCATCCATCCTTTCGTGTGCCTGCGTGCGTTTGTGTGTATTTATGAATGTATTCAGTGTTTGAGTATGTGTGTGTGTGTGTGTGTGTGTGTGTGTGTGTGTGTGTGTGTCTGTGTGTGTACATACACACAGGGTGTTGTGATGCGTCTAGTGCAGCAGTGTGTAGTTGGAGGGAAGGTGCATGTGTTCTTCCAACCCGCTTGTGTCCTTCCTGCCCTTAGCTTGCTGCCGCTGGCTAGCCTTTGTGGCGAATAGGGAAGCATCCTAGCGTGTAAGCCTTTCCTTGCCAGTACATAGCCTCTCCTTCACCAAGACTCCTGCCAGGCCTCCCCGTGGCCACACATGGTAACTGGGGTCCTGCGGCCCCAGGCTAACTTGGCAGGGGATCTCGGAGCAGCAGTGGGCCCCAGAGATATGGTGTGCAGGCCCACCCTGGTGGACACGCCCTTGCACCTATCAACCACTGCCCCGCTGCCTTGTGGGTGAGTCTGGAAGACATAAGGCTAAGGGAGCTTACCCCAACAGAAAAGCAAGTTGTGGCGGCACGCTTCGAGGCGGTTTCCGAAAAACTGGATTTCCGGCAGCTCCCTGCAGTTGTGTGGAGGTGCCGGTCGTCTAGGGATCCCCCTTGCCATCGGAACCATCTCCTCTACAATCAAGTCATGTGGCGTCGGGAGAAGCGCACCCCCCATGCCACTTTAAAAACCATCTCTGCGCAGGTATCTTCTGCTATCTGAGTCCTCAAAGGACCCACAAATAGAAGAAGATGGTCATCATCGGGCACGATGGACAACCAGCAAGCAAGCGTGTGTGTGTGTGTGTGTGTGTGTGTGTGTGTGTGTGTGTGTGTATACATGCATCTAGATGCATTTCCTGTAAACTGTATGTGTGAGCCTTTGTCTCTGAGTGTGTGTGTGTGTGTGTGTGTTTGTGTGTGTGTGCGTGCGTGTGCGTGTGTACACAAGTGTGTAGGCGTGTGTAGATAAGACCGGCCTTGAAAGAGATAGCAGCAACAAGACAACCGCCCATTATTTGAGCGGCGGAGCTCGGGAGACGCAGGTTAGCATATGACGGTAAGCAGGCTGTGGGGGCATAGAATGACACCATGCAAACAATTATTCAATCAAAGATGTAAGCAGATAAGAAAGCTTATCGCCGAAACTTCTCTGTCTGGGAAAGTGGTTTAGCAAGGAGCTGCTAACAGGATTATGTGTGCTCACCTTTACCAAGCGGACAGAGGGGATGGATCGATATGTGGCTAATGTGACCAGGGAGGGCTATCGCCTCTCATCTTCTGCCTCAAAAGTAACACCATTTACTTTGTGGCTGTGGAGCTGGAACACAATGCTGCGGTTTTGTCCCCCCCCCCCTTCCCCCCCTTCTCCCCCCCCTTCTTCCTGTAGCCTGCAGCCATCTAACTCTGTGAGTGCTGCGCATTCATAAAAGGGAATAATGTGATAGCTCTCAATTTGAAAATTCACATTTACGCCCCTGAAAGGTTGCATACAGTTAAATCAACTTCTTCGCGCACAGATCAAGGTTCTGGCGGGGGGACAATAGGACACGCCTTACTGGAGAATTTTAATCTACCTTGAGGCCCAGACTGCAGGGATCATGCACGCGGCGTATCTCATTAAAGTACTAACGAAAGGCTCCGCTTTGTCTATTGTGCTCCGTGATTCCTTTCCTTCCCCATCCTGCAAACATAATAGCATTTCAGACCCCCCCCACCCCCTTCTCCCCTTTCTATTTCCCCACCTGCTCTGGGAAAGAGAGAGTCAGATTTCCCCGAAGTTAATGACATTGTCACAGTACCTTATGAAATCACTACCGTGTAAGCAATAACATCTGGCAAATAGATGGTGCATGTAATGTCAGCTCAGCCTCGCTACACACCACCCCCTGAACGAGAGAGGAAAAGAGAAATGAAGAGACAGACAGACAGACAGACAGACAGACAGACAGACAGACAGACAGACAGACAGACAGACAGACGGAAACTAATTACGAGAGACTGGCAGACAGAGAGCCACAGACGGGAAAGCAGACAGACAGGAACATGCTGACAAACAAGCTAATTGAATGACAGAGAATGAGACAAACGCATGGGAAGACAGGAGAGGGATGACATTAAAACACACAGAAAGGGCATCCGGGCAGCGTGGCGATCTATTCCGTTGCCCATCAACACGGGGATCGCCGGTTCGAATCCCCGTGTTACCTCCGGCTTGGTCGGGCGTCCCTACAGACACAACTGGCCGTGTCTGCGGGTGGGAAACCGGATGTGGGTGTGTGTCCTGGTCGCTGCACTAGTGCCTCCTCTGGTCGGTCGGGGCACCTGTCTGGGGGGGGGGGATAGCGTGATCCTCCCACGTGTTATGTCCAACTGGTGACACCCCTCACTGTCAGGTGAAAAGAAGCGGCTGGCGACTCCACGTGTATGGGAGGAGGCATGTGGTAGTCTGCAGCCCTCCCCGGATCAGCAGAGGGGGTGGAGCAGCGACCGGGACGGCTCGGAAAATAGGGTAATTGGCCACGTACAATTAGG